>NW_026729065.1:7500-30000 GCF_030272615.1 Cryptomeria japonica | reverse complement strand
CGCACCTCGCTGCCCACCTTGGTGTGCTCCGAGGTGCCCACCACGGTGCGCAACGCCGGTGCGAACCCGGGAGCGCCCCGATGTGTGCTCCAAGGTGCGGCGTGCACGAAGTCGGACCCCGGTTTGCCCCGGGTGCGCACCTCGCGTGCACCTTGGTGCGCACACCTTGGCTGGGTTGCGCGGCCTGGTGGGCACCATGGTGCGCACCAAGGAGCGCTCCGAAGTGTGCTCCAAGGTGCGGCGTGCACGAAGTCGGAGCCCGGTTTGCCCCGGGTACGCACCTCGCGTGCACCTTCGCCGGGGTGGGCACCTCGGCTGGGTTGCGCGCCCTGGTGCGCACCAAGGAGCGCTCCGAAGTGTGCTCCAAGGTGCGGCGTGCACGAAGTCGGAGCCCGGTTTGCCCCGGGTGCGCACCTCGCGTGCACCTTCGGCGGGGTTGCGCGCCCTGGTGGGCACCATGGTGCGCACCAAGGAGCGCTCCGAAGTGTGCTCCAAGGTGCGGCGTGCACGAAGTCGGAGCCCGGTTTGCCCCGGGTGCGCACCTCGCGTGCACCTTCGGCGGGGTTGCGCGCCCTGGTGGGCACCATGGTGCGCACCAAGGAGCGCTCCGAAGTGTGCTCCAAGGTGCGGCGTGCACGAAGTCGGAGCCCGGTTTGCCCCGGGTGCGCACCTCGCGTGCACCTTCGCCGCGGTGGGCACCATGGCGTGCACGAAGTCGGAGCCCGGTTTGCCCCGGGTGCGCACCTCGCGTGCACCTTCGCCGGGGTGGGCACCTCGGCTGGGTTGCGCGCCCTGGTGCGCACCAAGGAGCGCTCCGAAGTGTGCTCCAAGGTGCGGCGTGCACGAAGTCGGAGCCCGGTTTGCCCCGGGTGCGCACCTCGCGTGCACCTTCGCCAGGGTGGGCACCTCGGTGCGCACACCTTCTCAATGTTTTCTTGCCTTTTCTGGAAATTGGTGAAGGCAGCGCATCAAAGGTGCGCACCTCGGTGTGCTCCGAGGTGCGAACCCGAGAGCGCTCCGAGGTGCCCACGAAGTCGAAAGTCGGGTTAATTGCATTGTTTTCCCCGGGTGCGCTCCGAGGTGCGCAACATCGGCGCGCACCAAGGAGGGCTCCGAAGTGTGCTCCAAGGTGCGCACGATGGCGTGCACCTCTGGTGCGCACGATTCGGAGCTCGGTTTGACCGGGGTGCGCACACCTTGGCTGGGTTGCGCACCTTTTGTGCGCTCCAAGGTGCGCACGAAGTCGGAGCTCGGTTTGCCCCGGGTGCGCACCTTCGCCAGGGTGCGCACCTTGATGCGCACGCCTTGGCTGGGCTGCGCACCTTGGTGGGCGCCATGGTGCGCACCTTTCGTGCGCTCCAAGGTGCGCACGAAGTCGGAGCTCGGTTTGCCCCGGGTGCGCACCTTGGTGGGCGCCATGGTGCACTCCGAGGTGCCCAAGATTGGTGCGCACCAAGGAGCGCTCCGAAGTGCGCTCCAAGGTGCGCGCGAAGTCGAAAGTTGGGTTAATTGTCCGGTTTGCCTCGGGTGCGCACCTTGCGTGCACCTTCGCCAGGGTGGGCGCCTTGGTGCGCACACCTTGGCTGGGCTGCGCACACCTTGGCACCCGCGTTTCCTTCATTTTAAATTTTTTTTTTTTACAATCTCTCAAGTGGGAAATTCTATAATCTCAACTTTTTTTGCCTTTTCAGGAAACTTTTGAATGGAGCGCATCATTGGTGCGCTCCGAAGTGTGCTCCAAAGCTCTCTCCAGCTGCGTGCACCTGCCCCGGCCGCGCACCCGGCCCCGCCCAGCTTCGCTCACCTGTCCCGGGCGTCTGGTGCGGAACCTTAGAGTAAGAAACATCACCGTGCACCTTGGCCAACGTGCGCGACTCGACCGAGCGCGCACTGGCCGAGGTGCACACCGATTTCACCTGGGTGCGCGCGCAGCACCTCGGGCGCACCGGGGTGCGCGCACAACGCCCGGGTTGCACCGTGGCCTGTGTGCTCGGGGCGCCTCGGGTGCGCGCTCGGTGTCGCCCCCGCGCGCGCGGTAGTGCGGGCAGCGCACCCCGGCCCGGCCCGGCCCCGACGAGAACGCAAACGGGCAAAAGGTTTATTCAAATAGCATTGCGATGCCCGGCGAAAAACTAAAAAAGGGTGCAACACCGGGACTTCCCGGGAGGTCACCCATCCCAGTACTACTCCGGCCCAAGCGCGCTTAACTGCGGAGTTCTGATGGGATCCGGTGCACTAACGCTGGTATGATCGCACCCGTTATGAGCTTGTCGCAGTGTGTACTTAGCAAACCGCGACCCACGTGCGAATCCACCCCGGCCACCCACCCCCGTCGAGGTGCACACCCTCCCTCGCGAAGTGCGCCCCGTTCGCCAAGTGTGAGCCCTGCCCGGGTGCGCGCACCTTGCTAGGGCGTCGGGTGTGCACCCGGCCCGGCCTACGTGCGTGCACCTGTAGGGGGCGTCGTGTGCGTGCAGTGTCCCGTCTGCAACGCGGTGCCCACACACCACCTCGGGCGCAACGACCTGCGCTCACATGTGGGCCGAGTGCACCTTGGTGCATGTTCGGGGCGCCTCGGGTGCACGCTCGATCTTGCCCCGGTGCACCAAGGCGCTCGGTTTGCCCCGGGTGCGCACTTGGTGCAAGGTGGGCACCCAAAATAGGGATCAAGCACCAAAACACAAGTTTCGGGATGCAAAATGGGACCCAAGGACCACAAATGCGTTCCAAGACCCATGATGGGTCCACGAGAACAAAAATGTGTTCCGAGACTTAATAAACAAATATTGGGTTTTAGGAGAAGAAACATGCTCTGATGCCCAAAACGAGAATCGACCCCGAAAAGGCCACAGGCCAAAAGTGGGATGCGAGACAAAAAAAAATGGGACCCGAGGACCAAAATTGGGTTCCCAGGTCGAAGACAGGGCAACCGGACAAGAAACGACCTCTAAGGCTCGAAATGAGTCCCGACGACTAAAACTTGACAAGAAGCACCCATCAGGCACCCAACTCGACACCCATGGGATGCCGACCCACCCGGGCTTCCACCTAGCACACCTTGGCACCCACCCACCCTCGCACCCAACCTCGCACCCAACTTAGCACCTTTGAACCCACATTGGCACTCACCCTGACCCTGGCACCTTGGAACCCACATTGGCACTCACCTTGACCCTGGCACCCACCTTTGCACTCACCTTGGGACCCACCCTGGCTCCCACCTCGGCACCCACCCAGACACCCACCTTGGTTCCTTGGCACCCACCTTGGATCCTTGGCACCCACCCCGACACCCACCTTGGCACGCAACTTGGCTACTTGCCACCCACCTTGGCTCCTTGACGCCCACCCCGACAACCACCCCGTGACCTACCCTGGCTAGGGTTGGTGCACACCCACCCTGGTGCCCACCTTGGCACCCACCCTATGACCCACCTTGGCACGCACCTTAGTACCCACCCCGTTACCCACCCTAGGACCCACCCCGTGACCCACCTTGGCCAGGGTGGGTGCCTTGGTGCGCACAACTTGCCTGGGCTGCACACCAGGGCGGGCTCAAGATGGCACCCGCGTTCCGTTTTTTTCACTATCTTTCAAAACGGAAATTTTAAAATCTCATTTTTTTCTTTTTTTTGCCTTTTCTGGAAATTAGTGAAGGCAGCGCATCAAAGGTGCGCAATGCTGGTGCGAACCCGGGAGCGCTCCGATGTGTGCTCCAAGGTGCGGCGTGCACGAAGTCCGAGCCCGGTTTGCCCCGGGTGCGCACCTCGCGTGCACCTTCGCCGGGGTGAGCACCTTGGCTGGGTTGCGCGCCCTGGTGCGTACCAAGGAGCGCTCTGAAGTGTGCTCCAAGGTGCGGCGTGCACGAAGTCGGAGCCCGGTTTGCCCCGGGTGTGCACCTCGGGTGCGCACCTCGCGTGCACCTTCGCTGCGGTGGGCACCTTGGCTGGGTTGCGCGCCTTGGTGGGCACCATGCAGTGCACGAAGTCGGAGCCCGGTTTGCCCCGGGCGCGCACCTCCGCCAGGGTGGGCACCTTGGTGCGCACAACTTGCCTGGGCTGCGCATCAGGAAGGGCTCAAGATGGCACCCGCGTTCCGTTTTTTTCACTATCTTTCAGAACGGAAATTTTAAAATATCGTTTTTTTTTGCCTTTTCTGGAAATTAGTGAAGGCAGCGCATCAAAGGTGCGCAACGCTGGTGCGAACCTGGGAGCGCTCCGATGTGTGCTCCAAGGTGCGGCGTGCACGAAGTCGGAGCCCGGTTTGCCTCGGGTGCGCCCTGGTGGGCACCATGGTGCGCACCAAGGAGCGCTCCGAAGTGTGCTCCAAGGTGCGGCCTGCACGAAGTCGGAGCCCGGTTTGCCCCGGGTGTGCACCTCGGGTGGGCACCTTGGTGCGCATGCCTTGCCTGGGCTGCGCACCAGGGCGGGCTCAAGATGGCACCCGCGTTCCTTTTTTTTCACTATCTTTCAAAACGGAAATTTTAAAATCTCATTTTTTTTTGCCTTTTTCTGGAAATTAGTGAAGGCAGCGCATCAAAGGTGCGCACCTCGCTGCCCACCACGGTGCGCAACGCCGGTGGGCACCCGGGAGTGCTTCGAAGTGTGCTCCAAGGTGCTGCGTGCACGTTGTCGGAGCCCGGTTTGCCCCGGGTGCGCACCTCGCGTGCACCTTCGTCGGGGTGGGCACCTTGGCTTGGTTTGCCCCGGCTGCGCTCCGAAGCGGGGTTATTGGAGCGCCGCCTCTTTTTTTGTCGGAGCGTTTGGTGGGGTTTCTCGCATTGGCTCTTCCGAGGCCCGGTTGCCACCCTGGCGCGCACGAAGTCGGAAGTAGGGTTAATTGCCCGGGTGCGCACCTTTGCCAGGGTGGCACCTTACCTGGGCTGCGCACCAGGGCGGGCTCAAGATGGCACGCGCGTTCCGTTTTTTTCACTATCTTTCAAAACGGAAATTTTAAAATCTCCTTTTTTTTTTGCCTTTTCTGGAAATTAGTGAAGGCAGCGCATCAAAGGTGCGCACCTCGCTGCCCACCTTGGTGTGCTCTGAGGTGCGCACCCGGGAGCGCTACGAAGTGTGCTCCAAGGTGCGGCGTGCACGTTGTCGGAGCCCGGTTTGCCCCGGGTGCGCACCTCGCCTGCACCTTGGCCGGGGTGGGCACCTTGGCTGGGTTTGCCCAGGGTGCGCTCCGAAGCGGGGTTACTGGAGCGCCCCCTCTTTTTTTGTCAGAGAGTTTGGTGGGGTTTCTCGCATTGGCTCTTCCCAGGCCCGGTTGTTGGGTGCGCTCCCACCCTGGCGCGCGCGAAGTTGGAAGTTGGGTTAATTGCCCGGGCGCGCACCTTCGCCAGGGTGGGCACCTTGGTGCGCAAACCTTGGCTGGGCTGCGCACCAGGGCGGGCTCAAGATGGCACCAGCATTCCCTTTTTCTCACTATCTTTCAAAACGGAAATTTTAAAATCTCGTTTTTTTTTTGCCTTTTATGGAAATTAGTGAAGGCATCGCATCAAAGGTGCGCACCTCGCTGCCCACCTTGGTGTGCTCCGAGGTGCCCACCACGGTGCGCAACGCCGGTGCGAACCCGGGAGCGCCCCGATGTGTGCTCCAAGGTGCGGCGTGCACGAAGTCGGACCCCGGTTTGCCCCGGGTGCGCACCTCGCGTGCACCTTGGTGCGCACACCTTGGCTGGGTTGCGCGGCCTGGTGGGCACCATGGTGCGCACCAAGGAGCGCTCCGAAGTGTGCTCCAAGGTGCGGCGTGCACGAAGTCGGAGCCCGGTTTGCCCCGGGTGCGCACCTTCGCCGCGGTGGGCACCATGGCGTGCACGAAGTCGGAGCCCGGTTTGCCCCGGGTGCGCACCTCGCGTGCACCTTCGCCGGGGTGGGCACCTCGGCTGGGTTGCGCGCCCTGGTGCGCACCAAGGAGCGCTCTGAAGTGTGCTCCAAGGTGCGGCGTGCACGAAGTCGGAGCCCGGTTTGCCCCGGGTGTGCACCTCGGGTGCGCACCTCGCGTGCACCTTCGCTGCGGTGGGCACCTTGGCTGGGTTGCGCGCCTTGGTGGGCACCATGCAGTGCACGAAGTCGGAGCCCGGATTGCCCCGGGCGCGCACCTCCGCCAGGGTGGGCACCTTGGTGCGCACAACTTGCCTGGGCTGCGCACCAGGAAGGGCTCAAGATGGCACCCGCGTTCCGTTTTTTTCACTATCTTTCAGAACGGAAATTTTAAAATCTCGTTTTTTTTTGCCTTTTCTGGAAATTAGTGAAGGCAGCGCATCAAAGGTGCGCAACGCTGGTGCGAACCTGGGAGCGCTCCGATGTGTGCTCCAAGGTGCGGCGTGCACGAAGTCGGACCCCGGTTTGCCCCGGGTGCGCACCTCGCGTGCACCTTGGTGCGCACACCTTGGCTGGGTTGCGCGCCCTGGTGGGCACCATGGTGCGCACCAAGGAGCGCTCCGAAGTGTGCTCCAAGGTGCGGCGTGCACGAAGTCGGAGCCCGGTTTGCCCCAGGTGCGCACCTCGCGTGCACCTTCGCCGCGGTGGGCACCATGGCGTGCACGAAGTCGGAGCCCGGTTTGCCCCGGGTGCGCACCTCGCGTGCACCTTCGCCGGGGTGGGCACCTTGGTGTGCAGACCTTGGCTGGGTTGCGCGCCCTGGTGGGCACCATGGTGCGCACCAAGGAGCGCTCCGAAGTGTGCTCCAAGGTGCGGCCTGCACGAAGTCGGAGCCCGGTTTGCCCCGGGTGTGCACCTCGGGTGGGCACCTTGGTGCGCATGCCTTGCCTGGGCTGCGCACCAGGGCGGGCTCAAGATGGCACCCGCGTTCCTTTTTTTTCACTATCTTTCAAAACGGAAATTTTAAAATCTCATTTTTTTTTGCCTTTTTCTGGAAATTAGTGAAGGCAGCGCATCAAAGGTGCGCACCTCGCTGCCCACCACGGTGCGCAACGCCGGTGGGCACCCGGGAGTGCTTCGAAGTGTGCTCCAAGGTGCTGCGTGCACGTTGTCGGAGCCCGGTTTGCCCCGGGTGCGCACCTCGCGTGCACCTTCGTCGGGGTGGGCACCTTGGCTGGGTTTGCCCCGGCTGCGCTCCGAAGCGGGGTTATTGGAGCGCCGCCTCTTTTTTTGTCGGAGCGTTTGGTGGGGTTTCTCGCATTGGCTCTTCCGAGGCCCGGTTGCCACCCTGGCGCGCACGAAGTCGGAAGTAGGGTTAATTGCCCGGGTGCGCACCTTTGCCAGGGTGGGCACCTTACCTGGGCTGCGCACCAGGGCGGGCTCAAGATGGCACGCGCGTTCCGTTTTTTTCACTATCTTTCAAAACGGAAATTTTAAAATCTCCTTTTTTTTTTGCCTTTTCTGGAAATTAGTGAAGGCAGCGCATCAAAGGTGCGCACCTCGCTGCCCACCTTGGTGTGCTCTGAGGTGCGCACCCGGGAGCGCTACGAAGTGTGCTCCAAGGTGCGGCGTGCACGTTGTCGGAGCCCGGTTTGCCCCGGGTGCGCACCTCGCCTGCACCTTGGCCGGGGTGGGCACCTTGGCTGGGTTTGCCCAGGGTGCGCTCCGAAGCGGGGTTACTGGAGCGCCCCCTCTTTTTTTGTCAGAGCGTTTGGTGGGGTTTCTCGCATTGGCTCTTCCCAGGCCCGGTTGTTGGGTGCGCTCCCACCCTGGCGCGCGCGAAGTTGGAAGTTGGATTAATTGCCCGGGCGCGCACCTTCGCCAGGGTGGGCACCTTGGTGCGCACACCTTGGCTGGGCTGCGCACCAGGGCGGGCTCAAGATGGCACCAGCATTCCCTTTTTCTCACTATCTTTCAAAACGGAAATTTTAAAATCTCGTTTTTTTTTTGCCTTTTATGGAAATTAGTGAAGGCATCGCATCAAAGGTGCGCACCTCGCTGCCCACCTTGGTGTGCTCCGAGGTGCCCACCACGGTGCGCAACGCCGGTGCGAACCCGGGAGCGCCCCGATGTGTGCTCCAAGGTGCGGCGTGCACGAAGTCGGACCCCGGTTTGCCCCGGGTGCGCACCTCGCGTGCACCTTGGTGCGCACACCTTGGCTGGGTTGCGCGGCCTGGTGGGCACCATGGTGCGCACCAAGGAGCGCTCCGAAGTGTGCTCCAAGGTGCGGCGTGCACGAAGTCGGAGCCCGGTTTGCCCCGGGTACGCACCTCGCGTGCACCTTCGCCGGGGTGGGCACCTCGGCTGGGTTGCGCGCCCTGGTGCGCACCAAGGAGCGCTCCGAAGTGTGCTCCAAGGTGCGGCGTGCACGAAGTCGGAGCCCGGTTTGCCCCGGGTGCGCACCTTCGCCGCGGTGCGCACCATGGCGTGCACGAAGTCGGAGCCCGGTTTGCCCCGGGTGCGCACCTCGCGTGCACCTTCGGCGGGGTTGCGCGCCCTGGTGGGAACCATGGTGCGCACCAAGGAGCGCTCCGAAGTGTGCTCCAAGGTGCGGCGTGCACGAAGTCGGAGCCCGGTTTGCCCCGGGTGCGCACCTCGCGTGCACCTTCGGCGGGGTTGCGCGCCCTGGTGGGCACCATGGTGCGCACCAAGGAGCGCTCCGAAGTGTGCTCCAAGGTGCGGCGTGCACGAAGTCGGAGCCCGGTTTGCCCCGGGTGCGCACCTCGCGTGCACCTTCGCCGCGGTGGGCACCATGGCGTGCACGAAGTCGGAGCCCGGTTTGCCCCGGGTGCGCACCTCGCGTGCACCTTCGCCGGGGTGGGCACCTCGGCTGGGTTGCGCGCCCTGGTGCGCACCAAGGAGCGCTCCGAAGTGTGCTCCAAGGTGCGGCGTGCACGAAGTCGGAGCCCGGTTTGCCCCGGGTGCGCACCTCGCGTGCACCTTCGCCAGGGTGGGCACCTCGGTGCGCACACCTTCTCAATGTTTTCTTGCCTTTTCTGGAAATTGGTGAAGGCAGCGCATCAAAGGTGCGCACCTCGGTGTGCTCCGAGGTGCGAACCCGAGAGCGCTCCGAGGTGCCCACGAAGTCGAAAGTCGGGTTAATTGCATTGTTTTCCCCGGGTGCGCTCCGAGGTGCGCAACATCGGCGCGCACCAAGGAGGGCTCCGAAGTGTGCTCCAAGGTGCGCACGATGGCGTGCACCTCTGGTGCGCACGATTCGGAGCTCGGTTTGACCGGGGTGCGCACACCTTGGCTGGGTTGCGCACCTTTTGTGCGCTCCAAGGTGCGCACGAAGTCGGAGCTCGGTTTGCCCCGGGTGCGCACCTTCGCCAGGGTGCGCACCTTGATGCGCACGCCTTGGCTGGGCTGCGCACCTTGGTGGGCGCCATGGTGCGCACCTTTCGTGCGCTCCAAGGTGCGCACGAAGTCGGAGCTCGGTTTGCCCCGGGTGCGCACCTTGGTGGGCGCCATGGTGCACTCCGAGGTGCCCAAGATTGGTGCGCACCAAGGAGCGCTCCGAAGTGCGCTCCAAGGTGCGCGCGAAGTCGAAAGTTGGGTTAATTGTCCGGTTTGCCTCGGGTGCGCACCTTGCGTGCACCTTCGCCAGGGTGGGCGCCTTGGTGCGCACACCTTGGCTGGGCTGCGCACACCTTGGCACCCGCGTTTCCTTCATTTTAAATTTTTTTTTTTTACAATCTCTCAAGTGGGAAATTCTATAATCTCAACTTTTTTTGCCTTTTCAGGAAACTTTTGAATGGAGCGCATCATTGGTGCGCTCCGAAGTGTGCTCCAAAGCTCTCTCCAGCTGCGTGCACCTGCCCCGGCCGCGCACCCGGCCCCGCCCAGCTTCGCTCACCTGTCCCGGGCGTCTGGTGCGGAACCTTAGAGTAAGAAACATCACCGTGCACCTTGGCCAACGTGCGCGACTCGACCGAGCGCGCACTGGCCGAGGTGCACACCGATTTCACCTGGGTGCGCGCGCAGCACCTCGGGCGCACCGGGGTGCGCGCACAACGCCCGGGTTGCACCGTGGCCTGTGTGCTCGGGGTGCCTCGGGTGCGCGCTCGGTGTCGCCCCCGCGCGCGCGGTAGTGCGGGCAGCGCACCCCGGCCCGGCCCGGCCCCGACGAGAACGCAAACGGGCAAAAGGTTTATTCAAATAGCATTGCGACGCCCGGCGAAAAACTAAAAAAGGGTGCAACACCGGGACTTCCCGGGAGGTCACCCATCCCAGTACTACTCCGGCCCAAGCGCGCTTAACTGCGGAGTTCTGATGGGATCCGGTGCACTAATGCTGGTATGATCGCACCCGTTATGAGCTTGTCGCAGTGTGTACTTAGCAAACCGCGACCCACGTGCGAATCCACCCCGGCCACCCACCCCCGTCGAGGTGCACACCCTCCCTCGCGAAGTGCGCCCCGTTCGCCAAGTGTGAGCCCTGCCCGGGTGCGCGCACCTTGCTAGGGCGTCGGGTGTGCACCCGGCCCGGCCTACGTGCGTGCACCTGGAGGGGGCGTCGTGTGCGTGCAGTGTCCCGTCTGCAACGCGGTGCCCACACACCACCTCGGGCGCAACGACCTGCGCTCACATGTGGGCCGAGTGCACCTTGGTGCATGTTCGGGGCGCCTCGGGTGCACGCTCGATCTTGCCCCGGTGCACCAAGGCGCTCGGTTTGCCCCGGGTGCGCACTTGGTGCAAGGTGGGCACCCAAAATAGGGATCAAGCACCAAAACACAAGTTTCGGGATGCAAAATGGGACCCAAGGACCACAAATGCGTTCCAAGACCCATGATGGGTCCACGAGAACAAAAATGTGTTCCGAGACTTAATAAACAAATATTGGGTTTTAGGAGAAGAAACATGCTCTGATGCCCAAAACGAGAATCGACCCCGAAAAGGCCACAGGCCAAAAGTGGGATGCGAGACAAAAAAAAATGGGACCCGAGGACCAAAATTGGGTTCCCAGGTCGAAGACAGGGCAACCGGACAAGAAACGACCTCTAAGGCTCGAAATGAGTCCCGACGACTAAAACTTGACAAGAAGCACCCATCAGGCACCCAACTCGACACCCATGGGATGCCGACCCACCCGGGCTTCCACCTAGCACACCTTGGCACCCACCCACCCTCGCACCCAACCTCGCACCCAACTTAGCACCTTTGAACCCACATTGGCACTCACCCTGACCCTGGCACCTTGGAACCCACATTGGCACTCACCTTGACCCTGGCACCCACCTTTGCACTCACCTTGGGACCCACCCTGGCTCCCACCTCGGCACCCACCCAGACACCCACCTTGGTTCCTTGGCACCCACCTTGGATCCTTGGCACCCACCCTGACACCCACCTTGGCACGCAACTTGGCTACTTGCCACCCACCTTGGCTCCTTGACGCCCACCCCGACAACCACCCCGTGACCTACCCTGGCTAGGGTTGGTGCACACCCACCCTGGTGCCCACCTTGGCACCCACCCTATGACCCACCTTGGCACGCACCTTAGTACCCACCCCGTTACCCACCCTAGGACCCACCCCGTGACCCACCTTGGCCAGGGTGGGTGCACCCACCCTGGTGCCCACCTTGGCACCCACCCATCCTAGCACCCAGCCTGTGACCGGGCTTGGAACCCAACCTTGCACCCGCACCCGTCTTGGCCAGTGTGGGTGCGCACCCATCCTGGCACCCACGTTGTGACACACCCTTTAACCCACGCACCCTAGCACCCACGTTGGCACCCACCTTGGAACCCAACCTAGCAACTTGGCACCCACCCCGTGACCCACCTTGGCATCCACCATAGCAGTCGCCGACTTGGCACCCACCTCGGCACCCACCTTGACACTTGTGGACCCACCTTGCCACTCACCCTAGCATCGACCCATCCTAGCACCCACCCTGGCACCTTTGCACCCTAGCACTCACCCATCCTAGCACCTAACCTGTGACCCACCTTGACACTCACCCTCGCACCCACCTTGGAACCCAACCTAGCACCCACCCACCCTGACACCAACCCTAGCACCTACCCACCCTTGCACCCACCCTGTGACCCATCTTGGCACCCACCCATCCTACCACTCAACCTATCACCCACCTTCTCACCCACCTTGGCATCCACCTTAGCACCCACCCACACTGGCACCTTGGCACCCACCTCGGGTAAGGTGGGTGCACACCCACCCTGGCACCCAATTTAGAACCCACCGAGCATGTTACCCACCTTGGCACCCACATTGCAGCCCACCCTAGTACCCACCCTATGACCCACATTGGCATCCACACCCTAGCACCCAGGCACCTCGACACCCGCCTTGACACCCACCCTAGCACTGAACCTGTGACCCACCTTGGAACTCACCCTAGAACCCACCCACCCTGTGAACCACCTTGGCATCCACCTTAGCACCCACCCACCTTGGCACCCACTCTAGCACTCACCCATCCTAACACCCAACTTGTTACCCACCTTGGCACCCGCCCTCGCGTCCACCTTGAAACCCACCCTAGCACCCACCCACGCAGGAGCCCACCTTGGCACCCAACCTAACACCCACGCATCCTGGCACCCAACTTGTGACCCACCTTGGAACCCACCCTAGTACCCACCTTTGAACCCACTATATCACCAACCCACCTTGGCACCCACCCTATGACCCTCTTTGGAATCCACCCTAGCACGCACCCACCCTGGCACCCACCATGGAGCGCACCCTAGCACCCACCCACCTCGGCACGCACCTCAACACCCACCTTGGTGTGCGCACTGCGCCAACCTCTCAAAGACCCTATGTGGTGCGCTCCAAAGTGTACACCTTTGGTGCGCTCCAAGGTGCGCACCTTTGGTGCACACCGAGGTGCACACCAAAGTGTGCACCGAGGTGAGCACCAAAGTGCACTCCAGGGTGCACACCAAGGCGTGCACCTTTGGTGCGGTCAATGCAAACGAATTCGGAAGTTGGGGTCGATGTCCTAATCGCTGCTGCAGACTACACGTATGAGAATCGGACAAATAGCTTTATATAGGGGAGGTGTTGCGTTTGATGGGTCGACTCCCCTGGTTGTGTGCACTGCACCAACTTCAAAGACCCTGTCTTGTTTAAGAAGTCAAAAGTTGGGGTGGATGTCCTAATCATTGCTGCAGTCTACGCATGTATGAGAATCAGACAAATAGCTTATATAGGGGAGGTGTTGCATTCGGTGGGTTGACTCCCCTGGTTGTGCGCACTGCGCCAACCTCAAAGACCCCGCATAGCAGAAGAAGTCGGAAGTCGGATTTTGGTGAGCACCAAGGCGTGCACCTTTGGTGCGGTCAACGCAGACGAATTCAGAAGTTGGGGTGGATGTCCTAATCGTTGTTGCAGGCTACACATGTATGAGAATCAGACAAATAGCTTATATAGGGGAGGTGTTGGGTTTGATGGGTCAACTCCCTTGGTTGTGCGCATTACGCCAACCTCAAAGACCTTGTTTTCGTTAAGAAGTCAAAAGTTGGGGTCAATGTCCTAATGGCTCCTGCAGGCTACACATGTATGAGAATCGGACAAATAGCTTATATAGGGGAGGTGTTGGGTTTGATGGGTCGACTCCCCTGGTTGTGCGCATTACGTCAACCTCAAAGACCTTGTTTTCGTTAAGAAGTCAAAAGTTGGGGTCGATGTCCTAATTGCTCCTGTAGACTACACATGTATGAGAATCAGACAAATAGCTTATATAGGGGAGGTGTTGGGTTTGATGGGTTGACTCCCCTAGTTGTTCGCATTACACCAACCTCAAAGACCTTGTTTTCGTTTAGAAGCCGAAAGTTGGGGTCGATGTCCTAATTGCTCCTGCAGGCTACGCATGTATGAGAATCAGACAAATAGCTTATATAGGGGAGGTGTTGGGTTTGATGGGTCGACTCCCCTGGTTGTGCGCATTGCGCCAACCTCAAAGACCCTGCATTGCGGATGAAGTCGAAAGTCAGAGTTTGGTGTGCTACAAGGTGTGGTCGAAGGTGCTCACCTAGGTGTGCACCTTTGGAGCACAGGAAAAGTGCCCTCCAAAAGTGCGCACCTTTGGAGTGCACAAAAGTGCCCTCCAAAAGTGCGCACCTTTGGAGCGCAGAAAAGTGCCCTCCAAAAAGTGCCCTCCAAAAGTGCGCACCTTTGGAGCGCAGAAAAGTGCCCTCCAAAAAGTGCCCTCCAAAAGTGCGCACCTTTGGAGCGCAGAAAAGTGCCCTCCAAAAAGTGCCCTCCAAAAGTGCGCACCTTTGGAGCGCAGAAAAGTGCCCTCCAAAAAGTGCCCTCCAAAAGTGCGCACCTTTGGAGCGCAGAAAAGTGCCCTCCAAAAAGTGCCCTCCAAAAGTGCGCACCTTTGGAGCGCAGAAAAGTGCCCTCCAAAAAGTGCCCTCCAAAAGTGCGCACCTTTGGAGCGCAGAAAAGTGCCCTCCAAAAAGTGCCCTCCAAAAGTGCGCACCTTTGGAGCGCAGAAAAGTGCCCTCCAAAAAGTGCCCTCCAAAAGTGCGCACCTTTGGAGCGCAGAAAAGTGCCCTCCAAAAAGTGCCCTCCAAAAGTGCGCACCTTTGGAGCGCAGAAAAGTGCCCTCCAAAAGTGCGCACTTTTGGTGCGCACCAAGGCGCTGGTTCGGTCGTTGCAGGCGAGTTCGGAAGTTGGGGTCGATGTCCTGAGCGGAGGTGCAAACTACACAGGTGTCGGAATCGGACAAATAGCTTATATAGGGGAGGTGTATGCTTCGATGGGTCGACTCCCCAGGTTAAGCGCACCGCGCCAACCTCAAAGACCCTACGGTATGGATGAAGTCGGAAGTTGGGTCCGATGACCGATTCGATTAGTAGGTATGCTCATGAGGTCGGAATTTGGGTCCGATGACCTGCCATGTGCAGGAAGGCGAATGTTGACACTGTGCGTTGCAAGGTGCACACCAAGGCGCTGGTGCGGTCTTTTTAGTCGAGTTCGGAAGTTGGGGTCGATGTCCTGATCGGAGGTGCAAGCTACACAGGTGTGGGAATCGGACAAATAGCTTATATAGGGGAGGTGTATGCTTCGTTGGGTCGACTCCCCGGGTTGAGCGCACCGCGCCAACCTCAAAGACCCTACGGTATGGATGAAGTCGGAAGTTGGGTCCGATGACCGATTCGATATGTAGGCATACTCGCGAGGTCGGAATTTGGGTCCGATGACCTGCCACGTGCAGGAAGGCGAATGTTGGCACTGTGCGTTGCAAGGTGCGCACCAAGGCGCTGGTTCGGTCGTTGGAGGCGAGTTCGGAAGTTGGGGTCGATGTCTTGATCGGAGGTGCAAACTACACAGGTGTGGGAATCGGACAAATAGCTTATATAGGGGAGGTGTATGCTTCGTTGGGTCGACTCCCCGGGTTGAGCGCACCGCGCCAACCTCAAAGACCCTACGGTATGGATGAAGTCGGAAGTTGGGTCCGATGACCGATTCGATATGTAGGCATACTCGCGAGGTCGGAATTTGGGTCCGATGACCTGCCATGTGCAGGAAGGCGAATGTTGGGACTGTGCGTCGCAAGGTGCGCACCAAGGCGCTGGTGCCGTCGTTGCAGTCGAGTTCGGAAGTTGGGGTCGATGTCCTGGTCAGAGGTGCAAACTACACAGGTGTGGGAATCGGACAAATAGCTTATATAGGGGAGGTGTATGCTTCGATGGGTCGACTCCCTGGGTTGAGCGCACCGCGCCAACCTCAAAGACCCTACAGTATGGATGAAGTCGGAAGTTGGGTCCGATGACCGATTCGATACGTAGGCATATTGGCGAGGTCTGAATTTGTGTCCGATGACCTGCCATGCGCAGGAAGGCGGAATTTGGGTCCGATGACCGAGTTGATGGCGTGCCATGCGCAGAAAGGCGGAATTTGGGTCCGATGACCGAGTTGATGTTGATGGCCCGCCATGCACAGGAAGGCGGAATTTGGGTCCGATGACCGATTTGAAGGCGTGCCATACGCAAAAAGGCGGAGTTTGGGTCCGATGACCGAGTTGATATTGATGGCCCGCCATGCGCAGGAAGGCGGAATTTGGGTCCGATGACCTGACATACGCATGGAGTCCGACTCGGGGGCCGATGTTCGATTCGATGACTTGCATTGTGGGTAAAGTCGGAAGTTGTGGTCTTTGACCCGATTCGATGACCAGACTTCGGCTGCTTGAGAATCGGACAAATAACTTATATAGGGGAGGTAGTGTTCTCGAGCATCCTCCCCCCGTGCCCGTTTATGTCGATTGATGCTGGTGCTCGACTGGTTGGAGCGCTCGGATGCAAAAATCTTGCACCAGGATTTATCGATTGTGATGGACACGGCAAGTCTCCTGATTGCTATGCAGGAGCTCATCGTGAATCTCTATGCGGCCTTGGTATGGACTCGACCTGCGGAATGGTTCGGCAATGGTAGTCGCTCCAACACGTCCTTGCAATGGCCACAGAGGTGATTCGACTAGAGCTCCAGTCTAGCTTTTGGGTTGCTTGGCGGACTGGTATAGCCGCGATCGAGTTCCGGCCATGAACGTTTTAGATAGCTCTTGGGCTTTCTGGGACGGAAGTCGGAAGTTTGGGCTGTTGTCCGATTTGATGACCATTCTTCGGATGTGTGAGAATCGGACAAATAACTTATATAGGGGACTGTGTTGTCTCACGCAGCCCCCTCCGTGCCCCTCTATCTCGACCGATGTTGGTGCTTGAAAGGGTTGGGATCGCTCGGATTTATAAACGTGCACCACCATTTGTCGAGTGTGAGGGACGCGGCAGGTCTCCTAAATGCTATGCGGGCGCTCTCTGAGAATCTCTATCCGGCCTCGACACAGACTAGTCTTGCTGAATGGTTTGGCACTGGTAGTCGATCCAACACGTCGTTGTTGTGGCCGCCTAGGCGATTCGATTCGAGCCCCCGTCTAGCTTTTGGGTTGCTTGGCGGATTTTGCCCTATCCGCAAGTGAGCTCGGTCCCTAAACGTTCGAGAAACCCGATTGCTATGCGCCGACTCTCTTTCTTGCGAGCCTCCATCTAGCTTTTGGGTCTCTACGGAACGGAAGTCGGAATCTGGGACCGTTGTTTGATTCGACGAGGCAGACTACGGTTGTGCGAGAATCGGACAAATAACTTATATAGGGGAGGTGTTGACTGGAGCATTCTCCCCCGTGCCCCTCTAACTCGACCAATGCTGGCGCTCGAACGGTGGTAGCGCTCGGATTTTCATTGAGCGCCAGCATTGGTCGATTTAGAGGGGCATGCGAGATTCCCGAATGCTATGCGAGGGCTCTAACGGAAATGTCTATTGGTTTCGGTATGGATGCAATTGCGAGTGGTTCGGCAAAGGTAGTCGTTCCGATGCGTCCATGTCGTGGCCAAATCGATAATTCGATTTGAGCCCTCGTATAGCATTTGGGTCTCTCGATGTGATTCCGCATTCCAGTCCCTTTGGGCACTGCTTGAGCCGCATCCCAGGGGGTTCCCTTCCCAATAATCTGCCTCGCAACCCGATTGCTATGCGGTGAGGCTCCTCGGCCGCCTCGGAACTATCTGTGTATCAGACGCATCGCGGGATAAGGGGTTGGCAACGGTAGTCGCCCCAAGCGCGTCCGATGCTTGGACCATTCCGAGGCGGCCCTGAAGCCTCTTCCGTCTAGCCGTTGGGTCCTTCTCGCCGCATCCCTCGCCTCGCACCCCGATTGCTATGCGGTGAGGCTCCTCGGCCGCCTCGGAACTATCTGTGTATCGGACGCGTCGCGGGATAAGGGGTTGTCACTGGTAGTCGCCCCAAGCGCGTCCGATGCTTGGACCATTCCGAGGCGGCCCTGAAGCCTCTTCCGTCTAGCCGTTGGGTCCTTCTCGCCGCATCCCTCGCCTCGCACCCCGATTGCTATGCGGTGAGGCTCCTCGGCCGCCTCGGAACTATCTGTGTATCGGACGCGTCGCGGGATAAGGGGTTGTCATTGGTAGTCGCCCCAAGCGCGTCCGATGCTTGGACCATTCCGAGGCGGCCCTGAAGCCTCTTCGGTCTAGCCGTTGGGTCCTTCTCGCCGCATCCCTCGCCTCGCACCCCGATTGCTATGCGGTGAGGCTCCTCGGCCGCCTCGGAACTATCTGTGTATCGGACGCGTCGCGGGATAAGGGGTTGTCACTGGTAGTCGCCCCAAGCGCGTCCGATGCTTGGACCATTCCGAGGCGGCCCTGAAGCCTCTTCCGTCTAGCCGTTGGGTCCTTCTCGCCGCATCCCTCGCCTCGCACCCCGATTGCTATGCGGTGAGGCTCCTCGGCCGCCTCGGAACTATCTGTGTATCGGACGCGTCGCGGGATAAGGGGTTGTCACTGGTAGTCGCCCCAAGCGCGTTCGATGCTTGGACCATTCCGAGGCGGCCCTGAAGCCTCTTCCGTCTAGCCGTTGGGTCCTTCTCGCCGCATCCCTCGCCTCGCACCCCGATTGCTATGCGGTGAGGCTCCTCGGCCGCCTTGGAACTATCTGTGTATCGGACGCGTCGCGGGATAAGGGGTTGTCACTGGTAGTCGCCCCAAGCGCGTCCGATGCTTGGACCATTCCGAGGCGGACCCGAAGCCTCTTCCGTCTAGCCGTTGGGTCCTTCTCGCCGCATCCTTCGCCTCACACCCCGATTGCTATGCGGTGAGGCTCCTCGGCCGCCTCGGAACTATCTGTGTATCGGACGCGTCGCGGGATAAGGGGTTGTCACTGGTAGTCGCCCCAAGCGCGTCCGATGCTTGGACCATTCCGAGGCGGACCCGAAGCCTCTTCCGTCTAGCCGTTGGGTCCTTCTCGCCGCATCCCTCGCCTCGCACCCCGATTGCTATGCGGTGAGGCTCCTCGGCCGCCTTGGAACTATCTGTGTATCGGACGCGTCGCGGGATAAGGGGTTGTCACTGGTAGTCGCCCCAAGCGCGTCCGATGCTTGGACCATTCCGAGGCGGACCCGAAGCCTCTTCCGTCTAGCCGTTGGGTCCTTCTCGCCGCATCCCTCGCCTCGCACCCCGATTGCTATGCGGTGAGGCTCCTCGGCCGCCTTGGAACTATCTGTGTATCGGACGCGTCGCGGGATAAGGGGTTGTCACTGGTAGTCGCCCCAAGCGCGTCCGATGCTTGGACCATTCCGAGGCGGACCCGAAGCCTCTTCCGTCTAGCCGTTGGGTCTTTCTCGCCGCATCCCTCGCCTCGCACCCCGATTGCTATGCGGTGAGGCTCCTCGGCCGCCTTGGAACTATCTGTGTATCGGACGCGTCGCGGGATAAGGGGTTGTCACTGGTAGTCGCCCCAAGCGCGTCCGATGCTTGGACCATTCCGAGGCGGCCCCGAAGCCTCTTCCGTCTAGCCGTTGGGTCCTTCTCGCCGCATCCCTCGCCTCGCACCCCGATTGCTATGCGGTGAGGCTCCTCGGCCGCCTTGGAACTATCTGTGTATCGGACGCGTCGCGGGATAAGGGGTTGTCACTGGTAGTCGCCCCAAGCGCGTCCGATGCTTGGACCATTCCGAGGCGGCCCCGAAGCCTCTTCCGTGTAGCCGTTGGGTCCTTCTCGCCGCATCCCTCGCCTCGCACCCCGATTGCTATGCGGTGAGGCTCCTCGGCCGCCTTGGAACTATCTGTGTATCGGACGCGTCGCGGGATAAGGGGTTGTCACTGGTAGTCGCCCCAAGCGCGTCCGATGCTTGGACCATTCCGAGGCGGACCTGAAGCCTCTTCCCTCTAGCCGTTGGGGCTTTCTCGCCGCATCCCTCGCCTCGCACCCCGATTGCTATGCTGTGAGGCTCCTCGGCCGCCTTGGAACTATCTGTGTATCGGACGCATCGCGGGATAAGGGGTTGGCAGTGGTAGTCGCCCCAAGCGCATCCGATGCTTGGACCATTCCGAGGCGGCCCTGCAGCCTCTTCCGTCTAGCCGTTGGGGCCATCTCGCCGCATCCCCCACCTCGCACCACGATTGCTATGCGGTGAGGCTCCTTGGCCGCCTCGGAACTATCTGTGTATCGGACGCATCGCGGGATAAGGGGTTGTCACTGGTAGTCGCCCCAAGCGCGTCCGATGCTTGGACTATTCCGAGGCGGCCCTGCAGCCTCTTCCGTCTAGCCGTTGGGGCCATCTCGCTGCATCCCCCACCTCCTCGGCCGCCTCGGAACTATCTGTGTATCGGACGCATCGCGGGATAAGGGGTTGGCAGTGGTAGTCGCCCCAAGCGCGTCCGATGCTTGGACTATTCCGAGGCAGCCCTGCAGCCTCTTCCGTCTAGCCTTTGGGGCCATCTCGCCGCATCCCTCGCCTCGCACCCCGATTGCTATGCGGTGAGGCTCCTCGGCCGCCTGGGAACTATCTTCGTATCGGACGCATCGCGGGATAAGGGGTTGTCACTGGTAGTCGCCCCAAGCGCGTCCGATGCTTGGACTATTCCGAGGCGGCCCTGTGGCCTCTTCCGTCTAGCCGTTGGGGCCATCTCGCCGCATCCCCCACCTCGCACCCCGATTGCTATGCGGTGAGGCTCTTCGGCCGCCTTGGAACTATCTTCGTATCGGACGCATCGCGGGATAAGGGGTTGTCACTGGTAGTGGCCCCAAGCGCGTCCGATGCTTGGACTATTCCGAGGCGGCCCTGCAGCCTCTTCCGTCTAGCCGTTGGGGCCATCTCGCCGCATCCCCCACCTCGCACCCCGATTGCTATGCGGTGAGGCTCCTCGGCCGCCTTGGAACTATCTTCGTATCGGACGCATCGCGGGATAAGGGGTTGTCACTGGTAGTCGCCCCAAGCGCGTCCGATGCTTGGACTATTCCGACGCGGCCCTGTGGCCTCTTCCGTCTAGCCGTTGGGGCCATCTCGCCGCATCCCCCACCTCGCACCCCGATTGCTATGCGGTGAGGCTCCTCGGCCGCCTTGGAACCATCTTCGTATCGGACGCATCGCGGGATAGGGGGCTGTCACTGGTAGTCGCCCCAAGCGTGTCCGATGCTTGGACCATTCCTAGGCGGCCCTGAAGCCTCTTCCGTCTAGCCGTTGGGGCCTTCCCGCCCCATCCCTCGCCTCGCACCCCCGATTGCTATGCGGTGAGGCTCCTCGGCCGCCTTGGAACCATCTGTGTATCGGACGCATCGCGGGATAAGGGGTTGGCACTGGCAGTCGCCCCAAGCGCGTCCGATGCTTGGACCATTCCGAGGTGGCCCTGAAGCCTCTTCCGTCTAGCCGTTGGGGCCTTCCCGCCCCATCCCTCGCCTCGCACCCCGATTGATATGCGGTGAGGCTCCTCGGCCGCCTTGGAACTATCTGTGTATCGGACGCATCGCGGGATAAGGGGTTGGCACTGGTAGTCGTCCCAATCGCATCCGATGCTTGGACCATTCCGAGGCGGCCCTGCAGCCTCTTCCGTTTAGCCGTCGGGGCCTTCCCGCCGCATCCCTCGCCTCGCATCCCGATTCCTATGCGGTGAGTCTTCTCGGCCGCCGCGGAACTATACCTGTTATTGCTACTGCATCCTTCGGCTGGTAACCTCCTCTGCCGCCTTGGAACGTTCTCTTTGTCGGACGCGTCGCGGGATAAGGGGTTGGCACTGGTAGTCGCCCCAAGCGCGCCCGATGCATAGACCGCTCCGAGTCGACCTTGCTTTCAGCCTCTCACATGCATAGACCTCTCTGAGTCGACCCTGCAGCCTCTCACGTTTAGCCTTTGGAATCTCGCCTCACAACATGATTGCTATCCTTGATGCATCCCTTGCCTCGAGCCCTGATTGCTTTCTTGGCTGCATCCCTCCTCTCCTCACAGCCCGGTTGTCATCACTGCTTCATCCGTCGCTTCATGCATTCTGGCTGCTGGGCCCTTCCCACCGCACACCTCGATTGCTATCTCTTCTGCATCACACACCCCGATTGCTATCTCTGCTACATCCCTCGGCTCTCACTTCTGCATCCTTCGCCTCACACCTCGATTGCTATCAATGCTGCATCCGTAACCTCACACCCCGATTGCTATGCGGGGAGGCTCCTTGGCCGCCTTGGAAATTTCTGTGTGTCGGACGCACCGCGGGATAAGGGGTTGGCACTGGTAGTCGCCCCAAGTGCGCCCGATTCTTAGACCGCTTCGAGGTGACCTCGTAGCCTCTTTCGTCCAGGCTTCCTGCCTTCAACGCCCTTTTTACACCTCGATTGCTATGCGCGGGCTCGTTGGCGTCTATCACCTCTCTGCGAAGAGTGGCACGATGATTGTTGGGGTAAATCGTAGCAGTCCGATCTCTGGCCTTGGGCCATTGTGAGGGCTGATCGATTTCCTGTGCGCATCTCGTGTTCGCCCAGTAACAGACTCGACGACTTGTAATCGGTCTTGTTCCCGATTGTTCCTGGAGGTAGTCTTCGGAACTCTTGGATTTGACCTGTCACTCGAACTGTCCTCTTCCGAGGATGCTTGTGTGTGTGTGCTTGTGCCATTTCCTTGGCGGTATTAACGAGATATTAAAGAGCGGAGTGAGCGCCTCGCCCAGCTATGTTTGGGGCTCTCACTCCCTTACCCGGTGTGCGACCGCTTTGCACGTAGGTTGCGGAGCATCGCGACTCTTTCGATGTTTGGCGGTTGTCTTCCGGTGATGCGTTGGTCCCGAAGTGCACGTTACTAGCATT
>NW_026729064.1:235000-236639 GCF_030272615.1 Cryptomeria japonica | reverse complement strand
CTGATTGCTATGCTGTGAGGCTCCTCGGCCGCCTTGGAACTATCTGTGTATCGGACGCATCGCGGGATAAGGGGTTGGCAGTGGTAGTCGCCCCAAGCGCATCCGATGCTTGGACCATTCCGAGGCGGCCCTGCAGCCTCTTCCGTCTAGCCGTTGGGGCCATCTCGCCGCATCCCCCACCTCGCACCACGATTGCTATGCGGTGAGGCTCCTTGGCCGCCTCGGAACTATCTGTGTATCGGACGCATCGCGGGATAAGGGGTTGTCACTGGTAGTCGCCCCAAGCGCGTCCGATGCTTGGACTATTCCGAGGCGGCCCTGCAGCCTCTTCCGTCTAGCCGTTGGGGCCATCTCGCTGCATCCCCCACCTCCTCGGCCGCCTCGGAACTATCTGTGTATCGGACGCATCGCGGGATAAGGGGTTGGCAGTGGTAGTCGCCCCAAGCGCGTCCGATGCTTGGACTATTCCGAGGCAGCCCTGCAGCCTCTTCCGTCTAGCCTTTGGGGCCATCTCGCCGCATCCCTCGCCTCGCACCCCGATTGCTATGCGGTGAGGCTCCTCGGCCGCCTGGGAACTATCTTCGTATCGGACGCATCGCGGGATAAGGGGTTGTCACTGGTAGTCGCCCCAAGCGCGTCCGATGCTTGGACTATTCCGAGGCGGCCCTGTGGCCTCTTCCGTCTAGCCGTTGGGGCCATCTCGCCGCATCCCCCACCTCGCACCCCGATTGCTATGCGGTGAGGCTCTTCGGCCGCCTTGGAACTATCTTCGTATCGGACGCATCGCGGGATAAGGGGTTGTCACTGGTAGTGGCCCCAAGCGCGTCCGATGCTTGGACTATTCCGAGGCGGCCCTGCAGCCTCTTCCGTCTAGCCGTTGGGGCCATCTCGCCGCATCCCCCACCTCGCACCCCGATTGCTATGCGGTGAGGCTCCTCGGCCGCCTTGGAACTATCTTCGTATCGGACGCATCGCGGGATAAGGGGTTGTCACTGGTAGTCGCCCCAAGCGCGTCCGATGCTTGGACTATTCCGACGCGGCCCTGTGGCCTCTTCCGTCTAGCCGTTGGGGCCATCTCGCCGCATCCCCCACCTCGCACCCCGATTGCTATGCGGTGAGGCTCCTCGGCCGCCTTGGAACCATCTTCGTATCGGACGCATCGCGGGATAGGGGGCTGTCACTGGTAGTCGCCCCAAGCGTGTCCGATGCTTGGACCATTCCTAGGCGGCCCTGAAGCCTCTTCCGTCTAGCCGTTGGGGCCTTCCCGCCCCATCCCTCGCCTCGCACCCCCGATTGCTATGCGGTGAGGCTCCTCGGCCGCCTTGGAACCATCTGTGTATCGGACGCATCGCGGGATAAGGGGTTGGCACTGGCAGTCGCCCCAAGCGCGTCCGATGCTTGGACCATTCCGAGGTGGCCCTGAAGCCTCTTCCGTCTAGCCGTTGGGGCCTTCCCGCCCCATCCCTCGCCTCGCACCCCGATTGATATGCGGTGAGGCTCCTCGGCCGCCTTGGAACTATCTGTGTATCGGACGCATCGCGGGATAAGGGGTTGGCACTGGTAGTCGTCCCAATCGCATCCGATGCTTGGACCATTCCGAGGCGGCCCTGCAGCCTCTTCCGTTTAGCCGTCGGGGCCT
>NW_026729064.1:207500-225000 GCF_030272615.1 Cryptomeria japonica | reverse complement strand
GCAGCTCCCCATGTCCGAACTGGGGATTTCTGGGTAGGGGCTTCGGGTGCGCATTACATTTTTGCCCAAGCGTCCAGTGGGGTTTCTGGTGCGCTCCGAAGTGGGGTTATTGGAGCGCATCAAAGGTGCGCAATGCTGGTGCGAACCCGGGAGCGCTCCGATGTGTGCTCCAAGGTGCGGCGTGCACGAAGTCCGAGCCCGGTTTGCCCCGGGTGCGCACCTCGCGTGCACCTTCGCCGGGGTGAGCACCTTGGTGTGCAGACCTTGGTTGGGTTGCGCGCCCTGGTGCGCACCAAGGAGCGCTCTGAAGTGTGCTCCAAGGTGCGGCGTGCACGAAGTCGGAGCCCGGTTTGCCCCGGGTGTGCACCTCGGGTGCGCACCTCGCGTGCACCTTCGCTGCGGTGGGCACCTTGGCTGGGTTGCGCGCCTTGGTGGGCACCATGCAGTGCACGAAGTCGGAGCCCGGATTGCCCCGGGCGCGCACCTCCGCCAGGGTGGGCACCTTGGTGCGCACAACTTGCCTGGGCTGCGCACCAGGAAGGGCTCAAGATGGCACCCGCGTTCCGTTTTTTTCACTATCTTTCAGAACGGAAATTTTAAAATCTCGTTTTTTTTTGCCTTTTCTGGAAATTAGTGAAGGCAGCGCATCAAAGGTGCGCAACGCTGGTGCGAACCTGGGAGCGCTCCGATGTGTGCTCCAAGGTGCGGCGTGCACGAAGTCGGACCCCGGTTTGCCCCGGGTGCGCACCTCGCGTGCACCTTGGTGCGCACACCTTGGCTGGGTTGCGCGCCCTGGTGGGCACCATGGTGCGCACCAAGGAGCGCTCCGAAGTGTGCTCCAAGGTGCGGCGTGCACGAAGTCGGAGCCCGGTTTGCCCCGGGTGCGCACCTCGCGTGCACCTTCGCCGCGGTGGGCACCATGGCGTGCACGAAGTCGGAGCCCGGTTTGCCCCGGGTGCGCACCTCGCGTGCACCTTCGCCGGGGTGGGCACCTTGGTGTGCAGACCTTGGCTGGGTTGCGCGCCCTGGTGGGCACCATGGTGCGCACCAAGGAGCGCTCCGAAGTGTGCTCCAAGGTGCGGCCTGCACGAAGTCGGAGCCCGGTTTGCCCCGGGTGTGCACCTCGGGTGGGCACCTTGGTGCGCATGCCTTGCCTGGGCTGCGCACCAGGGCGGGCTCAAGATGGCACCCGCGTTCCTTTTTTTTCACTATCTTTCAAAACGGAAATTTTAAAATCTCATTTTTTTTTGCCTTTTTCTGGAAATTAGTGAAGGCAGCGCATCAAAGGTGCGCACCTCGCTGCCCACCACGGTGCGCAACGCCGGTGGGCACCCGGGAGTGCTTCGAAGTGTGCTCCAAGGTGCTGCGTGCACGTTGTCGGAGCCCGGTTTGCCCCGGGTGCGCACCTCGCGTGCACCTTCGTCGGGGTGGGCACCTTGGCTGGGTTTGCCCCGGCTGCGCTCCGAAGCGGGGTTATTGGAGCGCCGCCTCTTTTTTTGTCGGAGCGTTTGGTGGGGTTTCTCGCATTGGCTCTTCCGAGGCCCGGTTGCCACCCTGGCGCGCACGAAGTCGGAAGTAGGGTTAATTGCCCGGGTGCGCACCTTTGCCAGGGTGGGCACCTTACCTGGGCTGCGCACCAGGGCGGGCTCAAGATGGCACGCGCGTTCCGTTTTTTTCACTATCTTTCAAAACGGAAATTTTAAAATCTCCTTTTTTTTTTGCCTTTTCTGGAAATTAGTGAAGGCAGCGCATCAAAGGTGCGCACCTCGCTGCCCACCTTGGTGTGCTCTGAGGTGCGCACCCGGGAGCGCTACGAAGTGTGCTCCAAGGTGCGGCGTGCACGTTGTCGGAGCCCGGTTTGCCCCGGGTGCGCACCTCGCCTGCACCTTGGCCGGGGTGGGCACCTTGGCTGGGTTTGCCCAGGGTGCGCTCCGAAGCGGGGTTACTGGAGCGCCCCCTCTTTTTTTGTCAGAGCGTTTGGTGGGGTTTCTCGCATTGGCTCTTCCCAGGCCCGGTTGTTGGGTGCGCTCCCACCCTGGCGCGCGCGAAGTTGGAAGTTGGGTTAATTGCCCGGGCGCGCACCTTCGCCAGGGTGGGCACCTTGGTGCGCACACCTTGGCTGGGCTGCGCACCAGGGCGGGCTCAAGATGGCACCAGCATTCCCTTTTTCTCACTATCTTTCAAAACGGAAATTTTAAAATCTCGTTTTTTTTTTGCCTTTTATGGAAATTAGTGAAGGCATCGCATCAAAGGTGCGCACCTCGCTGCCCACCTTGGTGTGCTCCGAGGTGCCCACCACGGTGCGCAACGCCGGTGCGAACCCGGGAGCGCCCCGATGTGTGCTCCAAGGTGCGGCGTGCACGAAGTCGGACCCCGGTTTGCCCCGGGTGCGCACCTCGCGTGCACCTTGGTGCGCACACCTTGGCTGGGTTGCGCGGCCTGGTGGGCACCATGGTGCGCACCAAGGAGCGCTCCGAAGTGTGCTCCAAGGTGCGGCGTGCACGAAGTCGGAGCCCGGTTTGCCCCGGGTACGCACCTCGCGTGCACCTTCGCCGGGGTGGGCACCTCGGCTGGGTTGCGCGCCCTGGTGCGCACCGGAGCGCTCCGAAGTGTGCTCCAAGGTGCGGCGTGCACGAAGTCGGAGCCCGGTTTGCCCCGGGTGCGCACCTCGCGTGCACCTTCGGCGGGGTTGCGCGCCCTGGTGGGCACCATGGTGCGCACCAAGGAGCGCTCCGAAGTGTGCTCCAAGGTGCGGCGTGCACGAAGTCGGAGCCCGGTTTGCCCCGGGTGCGCACCTCGCGTGCACCTTCGGCGGGGTTGCGCGCCCTGGTGGGCACCATGGTGCGCACCAAGGAGCGCTCCGAAGTGTGCTCCAAGGTGCGGCGTGCACGAAGTCGGAGCCCGGTTTGCCCCGGGTGCGCACCTCGCGTGCACCTTCGCCGCGGTGGGCACCATGGCGTGCACGAAGTCGGAGCCCGGTTTGCCCCGGGTGCGCACCTCGCGTGCACCTTCGCCGGGGTGGGCACCTCGGCTGGGTTGCGCGCCCTGGTGCGCACCAAGGAGCGCTCCGAAGTGTGCTCCAAGGTGCGGCGTGCACGAAGTCGGAGCCCGGTTTGCCCCGGGTGCGCACCTCGCGTGCACCTTCGCCAGGGTGGGCACCTCGGTGCGCACACCTTCTCAATGTTTTCTTGCCTTTTCTGGAAATTGGTGAAGGCAGCGCATCAAAGGTGCGCACCTCGGTGTGCTCCGAGGTGCGAACCCGAGAGCGCTCCGAGGTGCCCACGAAGTCGAAAGTCGGGTTAATTGCATTGTTTTCCCCGGGTGCGCTCCGAGGTGCGCAACATCGGCGCGCACCAAGGAGGGCTCCGAAGTGTGCTCCAAGGTGCGCACGATGGCGTGCACCTCTGGTGCGCACGATTCGGAGCTCGGTTTGACCGGGGTGCGCACACCTTGGCTGGGTTGCGCACCTTTTGTGCGCTCCAAGGTGCGCACGAAGTCGGAGCTCGGTTTGCCCCGGGTGCGCACCTTCGCCAGGGTGCGCACCTTGATGCGCACGCCTTGGCTGGGCTGCGCACCTTGGTGGGCGCCATGGTGCGCACCTTTCGTGCGCTCCAAGGTGCGCACGAAGTCGGAGCTCGGTTTGCCCCGGGTGCGCACCTTGGTGGGCGCCATGGTGCACTCCGAGGTGCCCAAGATTGGTGCGCACCAAGGAGCGCTCCGAAGTGCGCTCCAAGGTGCGCGCGAAGTCGAAAGTTGGGTTAATTGTCCGGTTTGCCTCGGGTGCGCACCTTGCGTGCACCTTCGCCAGGGTGGGCGCCTTGGTGCGCACACCTTGGCTGGGCTGCGCACACCTTGGCACCCGCGTTTCCTTCATTTTAAATTTTTTTTTTTTACAATCTCTCAAGTGGGAAATTCTATAATCTCAACTTTTTTTGCCTTTTCAGGAAACTTTTGAATGGAGCGCATCATTGGTGCGCTCCGAAGTGTGCTCCAAAGCTCTCTCCAGCTGCGTGCACCTGCCCCGGCCGCGCACCCGGCCCCGCCCAGCTTCGCTCACCTGTCCCGGGCGTCTGGTGCGGAACCTTAGAGTAAGAAACATCACCGTGCACCTTGGCCAACGTGCGCGACTCGACCGAGCGCGCACTGGCCGAGGTGCACACCGATTTCACCTGGGTGCGCGCGCAGCACCTCGGGCGCACCGGGGTGCGCGCACAACGCCCGGGTTGCACCGTGGCCTGTGTGCTCGGGGTGCCTCGGGTGCGCGCTCGGTGTCGCCCCCGCGCGCGCGCGGTAGTGCGGGCAGCGCACCCCGGCCCGGCCCGGCCCCGACGAGAACGCAAACGGGCAAAAGGTTTATTCAAATAGCATTGCGACGCCCGGCGAAAAACTAAAAAAGGGTGCAACACCGGGACTTCCCGGGAGGTCACCCATCCCAGTACTACTCCGGCCCAAGCGCGCTTAACTGCGGAGTTCTGATGGGATCCGGTGCACTAATGCTGGTATGATCGCACCCGTTATGAGCTTGTCGCAGTGTGTACTTAGCAAACCGCGACCCACGTGCGAATCCACCCCGGCCACCCACCCCCGTCGAGGTGCACACCCTCCCTCGCGAAGTGCGCCCCGTTCGCCAAGTGTGAGCCCTGCCCGGGTGCGCGCACCTTGCTAGGGCGTCGGGTGTGCACCCGGCCCGGCCTACGTGCGTGCACCTGGAGGGGGCGTCGTGTGCGTGCAGTGTCCCGTCTGCAACGCGGTGCCCACACACCACCTCGGGCGCAACGACCTGCGCTCACATGTGGGCCGAGTGCACCTTGGTGCATGTTCGGGGCGCCTCGGGTGCACGCTCGATCTTGCCCCGGTGCACCAAGGCGCTCGGTTTGCCCCGGGTGCGCACTTGGTGCAAGGTGGGCACCCAAAATAGGGATCAAGCACCAAAACACAAGTTTCGGGATGCAAAATGGGACCCAAGGACCACAAATGCGTTCCAAGACCCATGATGGGTCCACGAGAACAAAAATGTGTTCCGAGACTTAATAAACAAATATTGGGTTTTAGGAGAAGAAACATGCTCTGATGCCCAAAACGAGAATCGACCCCGAAAAGGCCACAGGCCAAAAGTGGGATGCGAGACAAAAAAAAATGGGACCCGAGGACCAAAATTGGGTTCCCAGGTCGAAGACAGGGCAACCGGACAAGAAACGACCTCTAAGGCTCGAAATGAGTCCCGACGACTAAAACTTGACAAGAAGCACCCATCAGGCACCCAACTCGACACCCATGGGATGCCGACCCACCCGGGCTTCCACCTAGCACACCTTGGCACCCACCCACCCTCGCACCCAACCTCGCACCCAACTTAGCACCTTTGAACCCACATTGGCACTCACCCTGACCCTGGCACCTTGGAACCCACATTGGCACTCACCTTGACCCTGGCACCCACCTTTGCACTCACCTTGGGACCCACCCTGGCTCCCACCTCGGCACCCACCCAGACACCCACCTTGGTTCCTTGGCACCCACCTTGGATCCTTGGCACCCACCCCGACACCCACCTTGGCACGCAACTTGGCTACTTGCCACCCACCTTGGCTCCTTGACGCCCACCCCGACAACCACCCCGTGACCTACCCTGGCTAGGGTTGGTGCACACCCACCCTGGTGCCCACCTTGGCACCCACCCTATGACCCACCTTGGCACGCACCTTAGTACCCACCCCGTTACCCACCCTAGGACCCACCCCGTGACCCACCTTGGCCAGGGTGGGTGCACCCACCCTGGTGCCCACCTTGGCACCCACCCATCCTAGCACCCAGCCTGTGACCGGGCTTGGAACCCAACCTTGCACCCGCACCCGTCTTGGCCAGTGTGGGTGCGCACCCATCCTGGCACCCACGTTGTGACACACCCTTTAACCCACGCACCCTAGCACCCACGTTGGCACCCACCTTGGAACCCAACCTAGCAACTTGGCACCCACCCCGTGACCCACCTTGGCATCCACCATAGCAGTCGCCGACTTGGCACCCACCTCGGCACCCACCTTGACACTTGTGGACCCACCTTGCCACTCACCCTAGCATCGACCCATCCTAGCACCCACCCTGGCACCTTTGCACCCTAGCACTCACCCATCCTAGCACCTAACCTGTGACCCACCTTGACACTCACCCTCGCACCCACCTTGGAACCCAACCTAGCACCCACCCACCCTGACACCAACCCTAGCACCTACCCACCCTTGCACCCACCCTGTGACCCATCTTGGCACCCACCCATCCTACCACTCAACCTATCACCCACCTTCTCACCCACCTTGGCATCCACCTTAGCACCCACCCACACTGGCACCTTGGCACCCACCTCGGGCAAGGTGGGTGCACACCCACCCTGGCACCCAATTTAGAACCCACCGAGCATGTTACCCACCTTGGCACCCACATTGCAGCCCACCCTAGTACCCACCCTATGACCCACATTGGCATCCACACCCTAGCACCCAGGCACCTCGACACCCGCCTTGACACCCACCCTAGCACTGAACCTGTGACCCACCTTGGAACTCACCCTAGAACCCACCCACCCTGTGAACCACCTTGGCATCCACCTTAGCACCCACCCACCTTGGCACCCACTCTAGCACTCACCCATCCTAACACCCAACTTGTTACCCACCTTGGCACCCGCCCTCGCGTCCACCTTGAAACCCACCCTAGCACCCACCCACGCAGGAGCCCACCTTGGCACCCAACCTAACACCCACGCATCCTGGCACCCAACTTGTGACCCACCTTGGAACCCACCCTAGTACCCACCTTTGAACCCACTATATCACCAACCCACCTTGGCACCCACCCTATGACCCTCTTTGGAATCCACCCTAGCACGCACCCACCCTGGCACCCACCATGGAGCGCACCCTAGCACCCACCCACCTCGGCACGCACCTCAACACCCACCTTGGTGTGCGCACTGCGCCAACCTCTCAAAGACCCTATGTGGTGCGCTCCAAAGTGTACACCTTTGGTGCGCTCCAAGGTGCGCACCTTTGGTGCACACCGAGGTGCACACCAAAGTGTGCACCGAGGTGAGCACCAAAGTGCACTCCAGGGTGCACACCAAGGCGTGCACCTTTGGTGCGGTCAATGCAAACGAATTCGGAAGTTGGGGTCGATGTCCTAATCGCTGCTGCAGACTACACGTATGAGAATCGGACAAATAGCTTTATATAGGGGAGGTGTTGCGTTTGATGGGTCGACTCCCCTGGTTGTGTGCACTGCACCAACTTCAAAGACCCTGTCTTGTTTAAGAAGTCAAAAGTTGGGGTGGATGTCCTAATCATTGCTGCAGTCTACGCATGTATGAGAATCAGACAAATAGCTTATATAGGGGAGGTGTTGCATTCGGTGGGTTGACTCCCCTGGTTGTGCGCACTGCGCCAACCTCAAAGACCCCGCATAGCAGAAGAAGTCGGAAGTCGGATTTTGGTGAGCACCAAGGCGTGCACCTTTGGTGCGGTCAACGCAGACGAATTCAGAAGTTGGGGTGGATGTCCTAATCGTTGTTGCAGGCTACACATGTATGAGAATCAGACAAATAGCTTATATAGGGGAGGTGTTGGGTTTGATGGGTCAACTCCCTTGGTTGTGCGCATTACGCCAACCTCAAAGACCTTGTTTTCGTTAAGAAGTCAAAAGTTGGGGTCAATGTCCTAATGGCTCCTGCAGGCTACACATGTATGAGAATCGGACAAATAGCTTATATAGGGGAGGTGTTGGGTTTGATGGGTCGACTCCCCTGGTTGTGCGCATTACGTCAACCTCAAAGACCTTGTTTTCGTTAAGAAGTCAAAAGTTGGGGTCGATGTCCTAATTGCTCCTGTAGACTACACATGTATGAGAATCAGACAAATAGCTTATATAGGGGAGGTGTTGGGTTTGATGGGTTGACTCCCCTAGTTGTTCGCATTACACCAACCTCAAAGACCTTGTTTTCGTTTAGAAGCCGAAAGTTGGGGTCGATGTCCTAATTGCTCCTGCAGGCTACGCATGTATGAGAATCAGACAAATAGCTTATATAGGGGAGGTGTTGGGTTTGATGGGTCGACTCCCCTGGTTGTGCGCATTGCGCCAACCTCAAAGACCCTGCATTGCGGATGAAGTCGAAAGTCAGAGTTTGGTGTGCTACAAGGTGTGGTCGAAGGTGCTCACCTAGGTGTGCACCTTTGGAGCACAGGAAAAGTGCCCTCCAAAAGTGCGCACCTTTGGAGTGCACAAAAGTGCCCTCCAAAAGTGCGCACCTTTGGAGCGCAGAAAAGTGCCCTCCAAAAAGTGCCCTCCAAAAGTGCGCACCTTTGGAGCGCAGAAAAGTGCCCTCCAAAAAGTGCCCTCCAAAAGTGCGCACCTTTGGAGCGCAGAAAAGTGCCCTCCAAAAAGTGCCCTCCAAAAGTGCGCACCTTTGGAGCGCAGAAAAGTGCCCTCCAAAAAGTGCCCTCCAAAAGTGCGCACCTTTGGAGCGCAGAAAAGTGCCCTCCAAAAAGTGCCCTCCAAAAGTGCGCACCTTTGGAGCGCAGAAAAGTGCCCTCCAAAAAGTGCCCTCCAAAAGTGCGCACCTTTGGAGCGCAGAAAAGTGCCCTCCAAAAAGTGCCCTCCAAAAGTGCGCACCTTTGGAGCGCAGAAAAGTGCCCTCCAAAAAGTGCCCTCCAAAAGTGCGCACCTTTGGAGCGCAGAAAAGTGCCCTCCAAAAAGTGCCCTCCAAAAGTGCGCACCTTTGGAGCGCAGAAAAGTGCCCTCCAAAAAGTGCCCTCCAAAAGTGCGCACCTTTGGAGCGCAGAAAAGTGCCCTCCAAAAGTGCGCACTTTTGGTGCGCACCAAGGCGCTGGTTCGGTCGTTGCAGGCGAGTTCGGAAGTTGGGGTCGATGTCCTGAGCGGAGGTGCAAACTACACAGGTGTCGGAATCGGACAAATAGCTTATATAGGGGAGGTGTATGCTTCGATGGGTCGACTCCCCAGGTTGAGCGCACCGCGCCAACCTCAAAGACCCTACGGTATGGATGAAGTCGGAAGTTGGGTCCGATGACCGATTCGATTAGTAGGTATGCTCATGAGGTCGGAATTTGGGTCCGATGACCTGCCATGTGCAGGAAGGCGAATGTTGACACTGTGCGTTGCAAGGTGCACACCAAGGCGCTGGTGCGGTCTTTTTAGTCGAGTTCGGAAGTTGGGGTCGATGTCCTGATCGGAGGTGCAAGCTACACAGGTGTGGGAATCGGACAAATAGCTTATATAGGGGAGGTGTATGCTTCGTTGGGTCGACTCCCCGGGTTGAGCGCACCGCGCCAACCTCAAAGACCCTACGGTATGGATGAAGTCGGAAGTTGGGTCCGATGACCGATTCGATATGTAGGCATACTCGCGAGGTCGGAATTTGGGTCCGATGACCTGCCACGTGCAGGAAGGCGAATGTTGGCACTGTGCGTTGCAAGGTGCGCACCAAGGCGCTGGTTCGGTCGTTGGAGGCGAGTTCGGAAGTTGGGGTCGATGTCTTGATCGGAGGTGCAAACTACACAGGTGTGGGAATCGGACAAATAGCTTATATAGGGGAGGTGTATGCTTCGTTGGGTCGACTCCCCGGGTTGAGCGCACCGCGCCAACCTCAAAGACCCTACGGTATGGATGAAGTCGGAAGTTGGGTCCGATGACCGATTCGATATGTAGGCATACTCGCGAGGTCGGAATTTGGGTCCGATGACCTGCCATGTGCAGGAAGGCGAATGTTGGGACTGTGCGTCGCAAGGTGCGCACCAAGGCGCTGGTGCCGTCGTTGCAGTCGAGTTCGGAAGTTGGGGTCGATGTCCTGGTCAGAGGTGCAAACTACACAGGTGTGGGAATCGGACAAATAGCTTATATAGGGGAGGTGTATGCTTCGATGGGTCGACTCCCTGGGTTGAGCGCACCGCGCCAACCTCAAAGACCCTACAGTATGGATGAAGTCGGAAGTTGGGTCCGATGACCGATTCGATACGTAGGCATATTGGCGAGGTCTGAATTTGTGTCCGATGACCTGCCATGCGCAGGAAGGCGGAATTTGGGTCCGATGACCGAGTTGATGGCGTGCCATGCGCAGAAAGGCGGAATTTGGGTCCGATGACCGAGTTGATGTTGATGGCCCGCCATGCACAGGAAGGCGGAATTTGGGTCCGATGACCGATTTGAAGGCGTGCCATACGCAAAAAGGCGGAGTTTGGGTCCGATGACCGAGTTGATATTGATGGCCCGCCATGCGCAGGAAGGCGGAATTTGGGTCCGATGACCTGACATACGCATGGAGTCCGACTCGGGGGCCGATGTTCGATTCGATGACTTGCATTGTGGGTAAAGTCGGAAGTTGTGGTCTTTGACCCGATTCGATGACCAGACTTCGGCTGCTTGAGAATCGGACAAATAACTTATATAGGGGAGGTAGTGTTCTCGAGCATCCTCCCCCCGTGCCCGTTTATGTCGATTGATGCTGGTGCTCGACTGGTTGGAGCGCTCGGATGCAAAAATCTTGCACCAGGATTTATCGATTGTGATGGACACGGCAAGTCTCCTGATTGCTATGCAGGAGCTCATCGTGAATCTCTATGCGGCCTTGGTATGGACTCGACCTGCGGAATGGTTCGGCAATGGTAGTCGCTCCAACACGTCCTTGCAATGGCCACAGAGGTGATTCGACTAGAGCTCCAGTCTAGCTTTTGGGTTGCTTGGCGGACTGGTATAGCCGCGATCGAGTTCCGGCCATGAACGTTTTAGATAGCTCTTGGGCTTTCTGGGACGGAAGTCGGAAGTTTGGGCTGTTGTCCGATTTGATGACCATTCTTCGGATGTGTGAGAATCGGACAAATAACTTATATAGGGGACTGTGTTGTCTCACGCAGCCCCCTCCGTGCCCCTCTATCTCGACCGATGTTGGTGCTTGAAAGGGTTGGGATCGCTCGGATTTATAAACGTGCACCACCATTTGTCGAGTGTGAGGGACGCGGCAGGTCTCCTAAATGCTATGCGGGCGCTCTCTGAGAATCTCTATCCGGCCTCGACACAGACTAGTCTTGCTGAATGGTTTGGCACTGGTAGTCGATCCAACACGTCGTTGTTGTGGCCGCCTAGGCGATTCGATTCGAGCCCCCGTCTAGCTTTTGGGTTGCTTGGCGGATTTTGCCCTATCCGCAAGTGAGCTCGGTCCCTAAACGTTCGAGAAACCCGATTGCTATGCGCCGACTCTCTTTCTTGCGAGCCTCCATCTAGCTTTTGGGTCTCTACGGAACGGAAGTCGGAATCTGGGACCGTTGTTTGATTCGACGAGGCAGACTACGGTTGTGCGAGAATCGGACAAATAACTTATATAGGGGAGGTGTTGACTGGAGCATTCTCCCCCGTGCCCCTCTAACTCGACCAATGCTGGCGCTCGAACGGTGGTAGCGCTCGGATTTTCATTGAGCGCCAGCATTGGTCGATTTAGAGGGGCATGCGAGATTCCCGAATGCTATGCGAGGGCTCTAACGGAAATGTCTATTGGTTTCGGTATGGATGCAATTGCGAGTGGTTCGGCAAAGGTAGTCGTTCCGATGCGTCCATGTCGTGGCCAAATCGATAATTCGATTTGAGCCCTCGTATAGCATTTGGGTCTCTCGATGTGATTCCGCATTCCAGTCCCTTTGGGCACTGCTTGAGCCGCATCCCAGGGGGTTCCCTTCCCAATAATCTGCCTCGCAACCCGATTGCTATGCGGTGAGGCTCCTCGGCCGCCTCGGAACTATCTGTGTATCAGACGCATCGCGGGATAAGGGGTTGGCAACGGTAGTCGCCCCAAGCGCGTCCGATGCTTGGACCATTCCGAGGCGGCCCTGAAGCCTCTTCCGTCTAGCCGTTGGGTCCTTCTCGCCGCATCCCTCGCCTCGCACCCCGATTGCTATGCGGTGAGGCTCCTCGGCCGCCTCGGAACTATCTGTGTATCGGACGCGTCGCGGGATAAGGGGTTGTCACTGGTAGTCGCCCCAAGCGCGTCCGATGCTTGGACCATTCCGAGGCGGCCCTGAAGCCTCTTCCGTCTAGCCGTTGGGTCCTTCTCGCCGCATCCCTCGCCTCGCACCCCGATTGCTATGCGGTGAGGCTCCTCGGCCGCCTCGGAACTATCTGTGTATCGGACGCGTCGCGGGATAAGGGGTTGTCATTGGTAGTCGCCCCAAGCGCGTCCGATGCTTGGACCATTCCGAGGCGGCCCTGAAGCCTCTTCCGTCTAGCCGTTGGGTCCTTCTCGCCGCATCCCTCGCCTCGCACCCCGATTGCTATGCGGTGAGGCTCCTCGGCCGCCTCGGAACTATCTGTGTATCGGACGCGTCGCGGGATAAGGGGTTGTCACTGGTAGTCGCCCCAAGCGCGTCCGATGCTTGGACCATTCCGAGGCGGCCCTGAAGCCTCTTCCGTCTAGCCGTTGGGTCCTTCTCGCCGCATCCCTCGCCTCGCACCCCGATTGCTATGCGGTGAGGCTCCTCGGCCGCCTCGGAACTATCTGTGTATCGGACGCGTCGCGGGATAAGGGGTTGTCACTGGTAGTCGCCCCAAGCGCGTTCGATGCTTGGACCATTCCGAGGCGGCCCTGAAGCCTCTTCCGTCTAGCCGTTGGGTCCTTCTCGCCGCATCCCTCGCCTCGCACCCCGATTGCTATGCGGTGAGGCTCCTCGGCCGCCTTGGAACTATCTGTGTATCGGACGCGTCGCGGGATAAGGGGTTGTCACTGGTAGTCGCCCCAAGCGCGTCCGATGCTTGGACCATTCCGAGGCGGACCCGAAGCCTCTTCCGTCTAGCCGTTGGGTCCTTCTCGCCGCATCCTTCGCCTCGCACCCCGATTGCTATGCGGTGAGGCTCCTCGGCCGCCTCGGAACTATCTGTGTATCGGACGCGTCGCGGGATAAGGGGTTGTCACTGGTAGTCGCCCCAAGCGCGTCCGATGCTTGGACCATTCCGAGGCGGACCCGAAGCCTCTTCCGTCTAGCCGTTGGGTCCTTCTCGCCGCATCCCTCGCCTCGCACCCCGATTGCTATGCGGTGAGGCTCCTCGGCCGCCTTGGAACTATCTGTGTATCGGACGCGTCGCGGGATAAGGGGTTGTCACTGGTAGTCGCCCCAAGCGCGTCCGATGCTTGGACCATTCCGAGGCGGACCCGAAGCCTCTTCCGTCTAGCCGTTGGGTCCTTCTCGCCGCATCCCTCGCCTCGCACCCCGATTGCTATGCGGTGAGGCTCCTCGGCCGCCTTGGAACTATCTGTGTATCGGACGCGTCGCGGGATAAGGGGTTGTCACTGGTAGTCGCCCCAAGCGCGTCCGATGCTTGGACCATTCCGAGGCGGACCCGAAGCCTCTTCCGTCTAGCCGTTGGGTCCTTCTCGCCGCATCCCTCGCCTCGCACCCCGATTGCTATGCGGTGAGGCTCCTCGGCCGCCTTGGAACTATCTGTGTATCGGACGCGTCGCGGGATAAGGGGTTGTCACTGGTAGTCGCCCCAAGCGCGTCCGATGCTTGGACCATTCCGAGGCGGCCCCGAAGCCTCTTCCGTCTAGCCGTTGGGTCCTTCTCGCCGCATCCCTCGCCTCGCACCCCGATTGCTATGCGGTGAGGCTCCTCGGCCGCCTTGGAACTATCTGTGTATCGGACGCGTCGCGGGATAAGGGGTTGTCACTGGTAGTCGCCCCAAGCGCGTCCGATGCTTGGACCATTCCGAGGCGGCCCCGAAGCCTCTTCCGTCTAGCCGTTGGGTCCTTCTCGCCGCATCCCTCGCCTCGCACCCCGATTGCTATGCGGTGAGGCTCCTCGGCCGCCTTGGAACTATCTGTGTATCGGACGCGTCGCGGGATAAGGGGTTGTCACTGGTAGTCGCCCCAAGCGCGTCCGATGCTTGGACCATTCCGAGGCGGACCTGAAGCCTCTTCCCTCTAGCCGTTGGGGCTTTCTCGCCGCATCCCTCGCCTCGCACCCTGATTGCTATGCTGTGAGGCTCCTCGGCCGCCTTGGAACTATCTGTGTATCGGACGCATCGCGGGATAAGGGGTTGGCAGTGGTAGTCGCCCCAAGCGCATCCGATGCTTGGACCATTCCGAGGCGGCCCTGCAGCCTCTTCCGTCTAGCCGTTGGGGCCATCTCGCCGCATCCCCCACCTCGCACCACGATTGCTATGCGGTGAGGCTCCTTGGCCGCCTCGGAACTATCTGTGTATCGGACGCATCGCGGGATAAGGGGTTGTCACTGGTAGTCGCCCCAAGCGCGTCCGATGCTTGGACTATTCCGAGGCGGCCCTGCAGCCTCTTCCGTCTAGCCGTTGGGGCCATCTCGCTGCATCCCCCACCTCCTCGGCCGCCTCGGAACTATCTGTGTATCGGACGCATCGCGGGATAAGGGGTTGGCAGTGGTAGTCGCCCCAAGCGCGTCCGATGCTTGGACTATTCCGAGGCAGCCCTGCAGCCTCTTCCGTCTAGCCTTTGGGGCCATCTCGCCGCATCCCTCGCCTCGCACCCCGATTGCTATGCGGTGAGGCTCCTCGGCCGCCTGGGAACTATCTTCGTATCGGACGCATCGCGGGATAAGGGGTTGTCACTGGTAGTCGCCCCAAGCGCGTCCGATGCTTGGACTATTCCGAGGCGGCCCTGTGGCCTCTTCCGTCTAGCCGTTGGGGCCATCTCGCCGCATCCCCCACCTCGCACCCCGATTGCTATGCGGTGAGGCTCTTCGGCCGCCTTGGAACTATCTTCGTATCGGACGCATCGCGGGATAAGGGGTTGTCACTGGTAGTGGCCCCAAGCGCGTCCGATGCTTGGACTATTCCGAGGCGGCCCTGCAGCCTCTTCCGTCTAGCCGTTGGGGCCATCTCGCCGCATCCCCCACCTCGCACCCCGATTGCTATGCGGTGAGGCTCCTCGGCCGCCTTGGAACTATCTTCGTATCGGACGCATCGCGGGATAAGGGGTTGTCACTGGTAGTCGCCCCAAGCGCGTCCGATGCTTGGACTATTCCGACGCGGCCCTGTGGCCTCTTCCGTCTAGCCGTTGGGGCCATCTCGCCGCATCCCCCACCTCGCACCCCGATTGCTATGCGGTGAGGCTCCTCGGCCGCCTTGGAACCATCTTCGTATCGGACGCATCGCGGGATAGGGGGCTGTCACTGGTAGTCGCCCCAAGCGTGTCCGATGCTTGGACCATTCCTAGGCGGCCCTGAAGCCTCTTCCGTCTAGCCGTTGGGGCCTTCCCGCCCCATCCCTCGCCTCGCACCCCCGATTGCTATGCGGTGAGGCTCCTCGGCCGCCTTGGAACCATCTGTGTATCGGACGCATCGCGGGATAAGGGGTTGGCACTGGCAGTCGCCCCAAGCGCGTCCGATGCTTGGACCATTCCGAGGTGGCCCTGAAGCCTCTTCCGTCTAGCCGTTGGGGCCTTCCCGCCCCATCCCTCGCCTCGCACCCCGATTGATATGCGGTGAGGCTCCTCGGCCGCCTTGGAACTATCTGTGTATCGGACGCATCGCGGGATAAGGGGTTGGCACTGGTAGTCGTCCCAATCGCATCCGATGCTTGGACCATTCCGAGGCGGCCCTGCAGCCTCTTCCGTTTAGCCGTCGGGGCCTTCCCGCCGCATCCCTCGCCTCGCATCCCGATTCCTATGCGGTGAGTCTTCTCGGCCGCCGCGGAACTATACCTGTTATTGCTACTGCATCCTTCGGCTGGTAACCTCCTCTGCCGCCTTGGAACGTTCTCTTTGTCGGACGCGTCGCGGGATAAGGGGTTGGCACTGGTAGTCGCCCCAAGCGCGCCCGATGCATAGACCGCTCCGAGTCGACCTTGCTTTCAGCCTCTCACATGCATAGACCTCTCTGAGTCGACCCTGCAGCCTCTCACGTTTAGCCTTTGGAATCTCGCCTCACAACATGATTGCTATCCTTGATGCATCCCTTGCCTCGAGCCCTGATTGCTTTCTTGGCTGCATCCCTCCTCTCCTCACAGCCCGGTTGTCATCACTGCTTCATCCGTCGCTTCATGCATTCTGGCTGCTGGGCCCTTCCCACCGCACACCTCGATTGCTATCTCTTCTGCATCACACACCCCGATTGCTATCTCTGCTACATCCCTCGGCTCTCACTTCTGCATCCTTCGCCTCACACCTCGATTGCTATCAATGCTGCATCCGTAACCTCACACCCCGATTGCTATGCGGGGAGGCTCCTTGGCCGCCTTGGAAATTTCTGTGTGTCGGACGCACCGCGGGATAAGGGGTTGGCACTGGTAGTCGCCCCAAGTGCGCCCGATTCTTAGACCGCTTCGAGGTGACCTCGTAGCCTCTTTCGTCCAGGCTTCCTGCCTTCAACGCCCTTTTTACACCTCGATTGCTATGCGCGGGCTCGTTGGCGTCTATCACCTCTCTGCGAAGAGTGGCACGATGATTGTTGGGGTAAATCGTAGCAGTCCGATCTCTGGCCTTGGGCCATTGTGAGGGCTGATCGATTTCCTGTGCGCATCTCGTGTTCGCCCAGTAACAGACTCGACGACTTGTAATCGGTCTTGTTCCCGATTGTTCCTGGAGGTAGTCTTCGGAACTCTTGGATTTGACCTGTCACTCGAACTGTCCTCTTCCGAGGATGCTTGTGTGTGTGTGCTTGTGCCATTTCCTTGGCGGTATTAACGAGATATTAAAGAGCGGAGTGAGCGCCTCGCCCAGCTATGTTTGGGGCTCTCACTCCCTTACCCGGTGTGCGACCGCTTTGCACGTAGGTTGCGGAGCATCGCGACTCTTTCGATGTTTGGCGGTTGTCTTCCGGTGATGCGTTGGTCCCGAAGTGCACGTTACTAGCATTTCTGCCATTGTTCTCGATCTTTGGCACGTTCCTTCGTTGCAATTGGATATATATCTCCGTTTATACGCGCAGGCTTCTCCCGCCTATTCAGCGCTGTCCCACTCTCAGCACTCTCGTGGTCTCCTTGGCTTCTCTCTCCCGTGAGCGAGCTCTCTTCTCGAGTCTTTTCCATGTCCCATGGAGGTTGCCTTGCGAAATTCGGGCACACAAACGTGACCGGATAAGAGCGGAATTGCCTATGAGGAGAAGCTCACCTTAGGGAGCAGCAATGCCGAGTGTTTCGACAGAGGGTAGAGGGGGCGTTGTTTGGGCGGTTGCACAAAAGAGTGCTACGTTTGCACTGAAGGTTGCTTCTTCGTCTCCGACGAACTCTTCGAGGCAAAAAAGCTTGTTTACGGGGTCGAGGTGGGACTGTTCGTGCGAGTTGCGCCACCAAAAGTGCGTAGGGGGCATATACCTGGGAAATGGATGTCTCTGAGTGGCCTTACTCGGTCGCGTGCACGGTGCATTCTCTAACGGCAGGACTGTCGCGAGCATGTGCGGTTCGGATGTTTTCGGGTAAAGGGTTCCGTACGGGATGTTCTTCCCAGGCTCCTGTGAACCGAGACTCTGCATCGTCATGCTCCGGC
>NW_026729064.1:175000-197500 GCF_030272615.1 Cryptomeria japonica | reverse complement strand
GGTTTGCCCCGGGTGCGCACCTCGCCTGCACCTTGGCCGGGGTGGGCACCTTGGCTGGGTTTGCCCAGGGTGCGCTCCGAAGCGGGGTTACTGGAGCGCCCCCTCTTTTTTTGTCAGAGCGTTTGGTGGGGTTTCTCGCATTGGCTCTTCCCAGGCCCGGTTGTTGGGTGCGCTCCCACCCTGGCGCGCGCGAAGTTGGAAGTTGGGTTAATTGCCCGGGCGCGCACCTTCGCCAGGGTGGGCACCTTGGTGCGCACACCTTGGCTGGGCTGCGCACCAGGGCGGGCTCAAGATGGCACCAGCATTCCCTTTTTCTCACTATCTTTCAAAACGGAAATTTTAAAATCTCGTTTTTTTTTTGCCTTTTATGGAAATTAGTGAAGGCATCGCATCAAAGGTGCGCACCTCGCTGCCCACCTTGGTGTGCTCCGAGGTGCCCACCACGGTGCGCAACGCCGGTGCGAACCCGGGAGCGCCCCGATGTGTGCTCCAAGGTGCGGCGTGCACGAAGTCGGACCCCGGTTTGCCCCGGGTGCGCACCTCGCGTGCACCTTGGTGCGCACACCTTGGCTGGGTTGCGCGGCCTGGTGGGCACCATGGTGCGCACCAAGGAGCGCTCCGAAGTGTGCTCCAAGGTGCGGCGTGCACGAAGTCGGAGCCCGGTTTGCCCCGGGTACGCACCTTCGCCGGGGTGGGCACCTCGGCTGGGTTGCGCGCCCTGGTGCGCACCAAGGAGCGCTCCGAAGTGTGCTCCAAGGTGCGGCGTGCACGAAGTCGGAGCCCGGTTTGCCCCGGGTGCGCACCTCGCGTGCACCTTCGGCGGGGTTGCGCGCCCTGGTGGGCACCATGGTGCGCACCAAGGAGCGCTCCGAAGTGTGCTCCAAGGTGCGGCGTGCACGAAGTCGGAGCCCGGTTTGCCCCGGGTGCGCACCTCGCGTGCACCTTCGGCGGGGTTGCGCGCCCTGGTGGGCACCATGGTGCGCACCAAGGAGCGCTCCGAAGTGTGCTCCAAGGTGCGGCGTGCACGAAGTCGGAGCCCGGTTTGCCCCGGGTGCGCACCTCGCGTGCACCTTCGCCGCGGTGGGCACCATGGCGTGCACGAAGTCGGAGCCCGGTTTGCCCCGGGTGCGCACCTCGCGTGCACCTTCGCCGGGGTGGGCACCTCGGCTGGGTTGCGCGCCCTGGTGCGCACCAAGGAGCGCTCCGAAGTGTGCTCCAAGGTGCGGCGTGCACGAAGTCGGAGCCCGGTTTGCCCCGGGTGCGCACCTCGCGTGCACCTTCGCCAGGGTGGGCACCTCGGTGCGCACACCTTCTCAATGTTTTCTTGCCTTTTCTGGAAATTGGTGAAGGCAGCGCATCAAAGGTGCGCACCTCGGTGTGCTCCGAGGTGCGAACCCGAGAGCGCTCCGAGGTGCCCACGAAGTCGAAAGTCGGGTTAATTGCATTGTTTTCCCCGGGTGCGCTCCGAGGTGCGCAACATCGGCGCGCACCAAGGAGGGCTCCGAAGTGTGCTCCAAGGTGCGCACGATGGCGTGCACCTCTGGTGCGCACGATTCGGAGCTCGGTTTGACCGGGGTGCGCACACCTTGGCTGGGTTGCGCACCTTTTGTGCGCTCCAAGGTGCGCACGAAGTCGGAGCTCGGTTTGCCCCGGGTGCGCACCTTCGCCAGGGTGCGCACCTTGATGCGCACGCCTTGGCTGGGCTGCGCACCTTGGTGGGCGCCATGGTGCGCACCTTTCGTGCGCTCCAAGGTGCGCACGAAGTCGGAGCTCGGTTTGCCCCGGGTGCGCACCTTGGTGGGCGCCATGGTGCACTCCGAGGTGCCCAAGATTGGTGCGCACCAAGGAGCGCTCCGAAGTGCGCTCCAAGGTGCGCGCGAAGTCGAAAGTTGGGTTAATTGTCCGGTTTGCCTCGGGTGCGCACCTTGCGTGCACCTTCGCCAGGGTGGGCGCCTTGGTGCGCACACCTTGGCTGGGCTGCGCACACCTTGGCACCCGCGTTTCCTTCATTTTAAATTTTTTTTTTTTACAATCTCTCAAGTGGGAAATTCTATAATCTCAACTTTTTTTGCCTTTTCAGGAAACTTTTGAATGGAGCGCATCATTGGTGCGCTCCGAAGTGTGCTCCAAAGCTCTCTCCAGCTGCGTGCACCTGCCCCGGCCGCGCACCCGGCCCCGCCCAGCTTCGCTCACCTGTCCCGGGCGTCTGGTGCGGAACCTTAGAGTAAGAAACATCACCGTGCACCTTGGCCAACGTGCGCGACTCGACCGAGCGCGCACTGGCCGAGGTGCACACCGATTTCACCTGGGTGCGCGCGCAGCACCTCGGGCGCACCGGGGTGCGCGCACAACGCCCGGGTTGCACCGTGGCCTGTGTGCTCGGGGCGCCTCGGGTGCGCGCTCGGTGTCGCCCCCGCGCGCGCGGTAGTGCGGGCAGCGCACCCCGGCCCGGCCCGGCCCCGACGAGAACGCAAACGGGCAAAAGGTTTATTCAAATAGCATTGCGATGCCCGGCGAAAAACTAAAAAAGGGTGCAACACCGGGACTTCCCGGGAGGTCACCCATCCCAGTACTACTTCGGCCCAAGCGCGCTTAACTGCGGAGTTCTGATGGGATCCGGTGCACTAACGCTGGTATGATCGCACCCGTTATGAGCTTGTCGCAGTGTGTACTTAGCAAACCGCGACCCACGTGCGAATCCACCCCGGCCACCCACCCCCGTCGAGGTGCACACCCTCCCTCGCGAAGTGCGCCCCGTTCGCCAAGTGTGAGCCCTGCCCGGGTGCGCGCACCTTGCTAGGGCGTCGGGTGTGCACCCGGCCCGGCCTACGTGCGTGCACCTGTAGGGGGCGTCGTGTGCGTGCAGTGTCCCGTCTGCAACGCGGTGCCCACACACCACCTCGGGCGCAACGACCTGCGCTCACATGTGGGCCGAGTGCACCTTGGTGCATGTTCGGGGCGCCTCGGGTGCACGCTCGATCTTGCCCCGGTGCACCAAGGCGCTCGGTTTGCCCCGGGTGCGCACTTGGTGCAAGGTGGGCACCCAAAATAGGGATCAAGCACCAAAACACAAGTTTCGGGATGCAAAATGGGACCCAAGGACCACAAATGCGTTCCAAGACCCATGATGGGTCCACGAGAACAAAAATGTGTTCCGAGACTTAATAAACAAATATTGGGTTTTAGGAGAAGAAACATGCTCTGATGCCCAAAACGAGAATCGACCCCGAAAAGGCCACAGGCCAAAAGTGGGATGCGAGACAAAAAAAAATGGGACCCGAGGACCAAAATTGGGTTCCCAGGTCGAAGACAGGGCAACCGGACAAGAAACGACCTCTAAGGCTCGAAATGAGTCCCGACGACTAAAACTTGACAAGAAGCACCCATCAGGCACCCAACTCGACACCCATGGGATGCCGACCCACCCGGGCTTCCACCTAGCACACCTTGGCACCCACCCACCCTCGCACCCAACCTCGCACCCAACTTAGCACCTTTGAACCCACATTGGCACTCACCCTGACCCTGGCACCTTGGAACCCACATTGGCACTCACCTTGACCCTGGCACCCACCTTTGCACTCACCTTGGGACCCACCCTGGCTCCCACCTCGGCACCCACCCAGACACCCACCTTGGTTCCTTGGCACCCACCTTGGATCCTTGGCACCCACCCCGACACCCACCTTGGCACGCAACTTGGCTACTTGCCACCCACCTTGGCTCCTTGACGCCCACCCCGACAACCACCCCGTGACCTACCCTGGCTAGGGTTGGTGCACACCCACCCTGGTGCCCACCTTGGCACCCACCCTATGACCCACCTTGGCACGCACCTTAGTACCCACCCCGTTACCCACCCTAGGACCCACCCCGTGACCCACCTTGGCCAGGGTGGGTGCCTTGGTGCGCACAACTTGCCTGGGCTGCACACCAGGGCGGGCTCAAGATGGCACCCGCGTTCCGTTTTTTTCACTATCTTTCAAAACGGAAATTTTAAAATCTCATTTTTTTCTTTTTTTTGCCTTTTCTGGAAATTAGTGAAGGCAGCGCATCAAAGGTGCGCAATGCTGGTGCGAACCCGGGAGCGCTCCGATGTGTGCTCCAAGGTGCGGCGTGCACGAAGTCCGAGCCCGGTTTGCCCCGGGTGCGCACCTCGCGTGCACCTTCGCCGGGGTGAGCACCTTGGCTGGGTTGCGCGCCCTGGTGCGTACCAAGGAGCGCTCTGAAGTGTGCTCCAAGGTGCGGCGTGCACGAAGTCGGAGCCCGGTTTGCCCCGGGTGTGCACCTCGGGTGCGCACCTCGCGTGCACCTTCGCTGCGGTGGGCACCTTGGCTGGGTTGCGCGCCTTGGTGGGCACCATGCAGTGCACGAAGTCGGAGCCCGGTTTGCCCCGGGCGCGCACCTCCGCCAGGGTGGGCACCTTGGTGCGCACAACTTGCCTGGGCTGCGCATCAGGAAGGGCTCAAGATGGCACCCGCGTTCCGTTTTTTTCACTATCTTTCAGAACGGAAATTTTAAAATATCGTTTTTTTTTGCCTTTTCTGGAAATTAGTGAAGGCAGCGCATCAAAGGTGCGCAACGCTGGTGCGAACCTGGGAGCGCTCCGATGTGTGCTCCAAGGTGCGGCGTGCACGAAGTCGGAGCCCGGTTTGCCTCGGGTGCGCCCTGGTGGGCACCATGGTGCGCACCAAGGAGCGCTCCGAAGTGTGCTCCAAGGTGCGGCCTGCACGAAGTCGGAGCCCGGTTTGCCCCGGGTGTGCACCTCGGGTGGGCACCTTGGTGCGCATGCCTTGCCTGGGCTGCGCACCAGGGCGGGCTCAAGATGGCACCCGCGTTCCTTTTTTTTCACTATCTTTCAAAACGGAAATTTTAAAATCTCATTTTTTTTTGCCTTTTTCTGGAAATTAGTGAAGGCAGCGCATCAAAGGTGCGCACCTCGCTGCCCACCACGGTGCGCAACGCCGGTGGGCACCCGGGAGTGCTTCGAAGTGTGCTCCAAGGTGCTGCGTGCACGTTGTCGGAGCCCGGTTTGCCCCGGGTGCGCACCTCGCGTGCACCTTCGTCGGGGTGGGCACCTTGGCTTGGTTTGCCCCGGCTGCGCTCCGAAGCGGGGTTATTGGAGCGCCGCCTCTTTTTTTGTCGGAGCGTTTGGTGGGGTTTCTCGCATTGGCTCTTCCGAGGCCCGGTTGCCACCCTGACGCGCACGAAGTCGGAAGTAGGGTTAATTGCCCGGGTGCGCACCTTTGCCAGGGTGGCACCTTACCTGGGCTGCGCACCAGGGCGGGCTCAAGATGGCACGCGCGTTCCGTTTTTTTCACTATCTTTCAAAACGGAAATTTTAAAATCTCCTTTTTTTTTTGCCTTTTCTGGAAATTAGTGAAGGCAGCGCATCAAAGGTGCGCACCTCGCTGCCCACCTTGGTGTGCTCTGAGGTGCGCACCCGGGAGCGCTACGAAGTGTGCTCCAAGGTGCGGCGTGCACGTTGTCGGAGCCCGGTTTGCCCCGGGTGCGCACCTCGCCTGCACCTTGGCCGGGGTGGGCACCTTGGCTGGGTTTGCCCAGGGTGCGCTCCGAAGCGGGGTTACTGGAGCGCCCCCTCTTTTTTTGTCAGAGAGTTTGGTGGGGTTTCTCGCATTGGCTCTTCCCAGGCCCGGTTGTTGGGTGCGCTCCCACCCTGGCGCGCGCGAAGTTGGAAGTTGGGTTAATTGCCCGGGCGCGCACCTTCGCCAGGGTGGGCACCTTGGTGCGCAAACCTTGGCTGGGCTGCGCACCAGGGCGGGCTCAAGATGGCACCAGCATTCCCTTTTTCTCACTATCTTTCAAAACGGAAATTTTAAAATCTCGTTTTTTTTTTGCCTTTTATGGAAATTAGTGAAGGCATCGCATCAAAGGTGCGCACCTCGCTGCCCACCTTGGTGTGCTCCGAGGTGCCCACCACGGTGCGCAACGCCGGTGCGAACCCGGGAGCGCCCCGATGTGTGCTCCAAGGTGCGGCGTGCACGAAGTCGGACCCCGGTTTGCCCCGGGTGCGCACCTCGCGTGCACCTTGGTGCGCACACCTTGGCTGGGTTGCGCGGCCTGGTGGGCACCATGGTGCGCACCAAGGAGCGCTCCGAAGTGTGCTCCAAGGTGCGGCGTGCACGAAGTCGGAGCCCGGTTTGCCCCGGGTGCGCACCTTCGCCGCGGTGGGCACCATGGCGTGCACGAAGTCGGAGCCCGGTTTGCCCCGGGTGCGCACCTCGCGTGCACCTTCGCCGGGGTGGGCACCTCGGCTGGGTTGCGCGCCCTGGTGCGCACCAAGGAGCGCTCTGAAGTGTGCTCCAAGGTGCGGCGTGCACGAAGTCGGAGCCCGGTTTGCCCCGGGTGTGCACCTCGGGTGCGCACCTCGCGTGCACCTTCGCTGCGGTGGGCACCTTGGCTGGGTTGCGCGCCTTGGTGGGCACCATGCAGTGCACGAAGTCGGAGCCCGGATTGCCCCGGGCGCGCACCTCCGCCAGGGTGGGCACCTTGGTGCGCACAACTTGCCTGGGCTGCGCACCAGGAAGGGCTCAAGATGGCACCCGCGTTCCGTTTTTTTCACTATCTTTCAGAACGGAAATTTTAAAATCTCGTTTTTTTTTGCCTTTTCTTGAAATTAGTGAAGGCAGCGCATCAAAGGTGCGCAACGCTGGTGCGAACCTGGGAGCGCTCCGATGTGTGCTCCAAGGTGCGGCGTGCACGAAGTCGGACCCCGGTTTGCCCCGGGTGCGCACCTCGCGTGCACCTTGGTGCGCACACCTTGGCTGGGTTGCGCGCCCTGGTGGGCACCATGGTGCGCACCAAGGAGCGCTCCGAAGTGTGCTCCAAGGTGCGGCGTGCACGAAGTCGGAGCCCGGTTTGCCCCGGGTGCGCACCTCGCGTGCACCTTCGCCGCGGTGGGCACCATGGCGTGCACGAAGTCGGAGCCCGGTTTGCCCCGGGTGCGCACCTCGCGTGCACCTTCGCCGGGGTGGGCACCTTGGTGTGCAGACCTTGGCTGGGTTGCGCGCCCTGGTGGGCACCATGGTGCGCACCAAGGAGCGCTCCGAAGTGTGCTCCAAGGTGCGGCCTGCACGAAGTCGGAGCCCGGTTTGCCCCGGGTGTGCACCTCGGGTGGGCACCTTGGTGCGCATGCCTTGCCTGGGCTGCGCACCAGGGCGGGCTCAAGATGGCACCCGCGTTCCTTTTTTTTCACTATCTTTCAAAACGGAAATTTTAAAATCTCATTTTTTTTTGCCTTTTTCTGGAAATTAGTGAAGGCAGCGCATCAAAGGTGCGCACCTCGCTGCCCACCACGGTGCGCAACGCCGGTGGGCACCCGGGAGTGCTTCGAAGTGTGCTCCAAGGTGCTGCGTGCACGTTGTCGGAGCCCGGTTTGCCCCGGGTGCGCACCTCGCGTGCACCTTCGTCGGGGTGGGCACCTTGGCTGGGTTTGCCCCGGCTGCGCTCCGAAGCGGGGTTATTGGAGCGCCGCCTCTTTTTTTGTCGGAGCGTTTGGTGGGGTTTCTCGCATTGGCTCTTCCGAGGCCCGGTTGCCACCCTGGCGCGCACGAAGTCGGAAGTAGGGTTAATTGCCCGGGTGCGCACCTTTGCCAGGGTGGGCACCTTACCTGGGCTGCGCACCAGGGCGGGCTCAAGATGGCACGCGCGTTCCGTTTTTTTCACTATCTTTCAAAACGGAAATTTTAAAATCTCCTTTTTTTTTTGCCTTTTCTGGAAATTAGTGAAGGCAGCGCATCAAAGGTGCGCACCTCGCTGCCCACCTTGGTGTGCTCTGAGGTGCGCACCCGGGAGCGCTACGAAGTGTGCTCCAAGGTGCGGCGTGCACGTTGTCGGAGCCCGGTTTGCCCCGGGTGCGCACCTCGCCTGCACCTTGGCCGGGGTGGGCACCTTGGCTGGGTTTGCCCAGGGTGCGCTCCGAAGCGGGGTTACTGGAGCGCCCCCTCTTTTTTTGTCAGAGCGTTTGGTGGGGTTTCTCGCATTGGCTCTTCCCAGGCCCGGTTGTTGGGTGCGCTCCCACCCTGGCGCGCGCGAAGTTGGAAGTTGGATTAATTGTCCGGGCGCGCACCTTCGCCAGGGTGGGCACCTTGGTGCGCACACCTTGGCTGGGCTGCGCACCAGGGCGGGCTCAAGATGGCACCAGCATTCCCTTTTTCTCACTATCTTTCAAAACGGAAATTTTAAAATCTCGTTTTTTTTTTGCCTTTTATGGAAATTAGTGAAGGCATCGCATCAAAGGTGCGCACCTCGCTGCCCACCTTGGTGTGCTCCGAGGTGCCCACCACGGTGCGCAACGCCGGTGCGAACCCGGGAGCGCCCCGATGTGTGCTCCAAGGTGCGGCGTGCACGAAGTCGGACCCCGGTTTGCCCCGGGTGCGCACCTCGCGTGCACCTTGGTGCGCACACCTTGGCTGGGTTGCGCGGCCTGGTGGGCACCATGGTGCGCACCAAGGAGCGCTCCGAAGTGTGCTCCAAGGTGCGGCGTGCACGAAGTCGGAGCCCGGTTTGCCCCGGGTACGCACCTCGCGTGCACCTTCGCCGGGGTGGGCACCTCGGCTGGGTTGCGCGCCCTGGTGCGCACCAAGGAGCGCTCCGAAGTGTGCTCCAAGGTGCGGCGTGCACGAAGTCGGAGCCCGGTTTGCCCCGGGTGCGCACCTTCGCCGCGGTGCGCACCATGGCGTGCACGAAGTCGGAGCCCGGTTTGCCCCGGGTGCGCACCTCGCGTGCACCTTCGGCGGGGTTGCGCGCCCTGGTGGGCACCATGGTGCGCACCAAGGAGCGCTCCGAAGTGTGCTCCAAGGTGCGGCGTGCACGAAGTCGGAGCCCGGTTTGCCCCGGGTGCGCACCTCGCGTGCACCTTCGGCGGGGTTGCGCGCCCTGGTGGGCACCATGGTGCGCACCAAGGAGCGCTCCGAAGTGTGCTCCAAGGTGCGGCGTGCACGAAGTCGGAGCCCGGTTTGCCCCGGGTGCGCACCTCGCGTGCACCTTCGCCGCGGTGGGCACCATGGCGTGCACGAAGTCGGAGCCCGGTTTGCCCCGGGTGCGCACCTCGCGTGCACCTTCGCCGGGGTGGGCACCTCGGCTGGGTTGCGCGCCCTGGTGCGCACCAAGGAGCGCTCCGAAGTGTGCTCCAAGGTGCGGCGTGCACGAAGTCGGAGCCCGGTTTGCCCCGGGTGCGCACCTCGCGTGCACCTTCGCCAGGGTGGGCACCTCGGTGCGCACACCTTCTCAATGTTTTCTTGCCTTTTCTGGAAATTGGTGAAGGCAGCGCATCAAAGGTGCGCACCTCGGTGTGCTCCGAGGTGCGAACCCGAGAGCGCTCCGAGGTGCCCACGAAGTCGAAAGTCGGGTTAATTGCATTGTTTTCCCCGGGTGCGCTCCGAGGTGCGCAACATCGGCGCGCACCAAGGAGGGCTCCGAAGTGTGCTCCAAGGTGCGCACGATGGCGTGCACCTCTGGTGCGCACGATTCGGAGCTCGGTTTGACCGGGGTGCGCACACCTTGGCTGGGTTGCGCACCTTTTGTGCGCTCCAAGGTGCGCACGAAGTCGGAGCTCGGTTTGCCCCGGGTGCGCACCTTCGCCAGGGTGCGCACCTTGATGCGCACGCCTTGGCTGGGCTGCGCACCTTGGTGGGCGCCATGGTGCGCACCTTTCGTGCGCTCCAAGGTGCGCACGAAGTCGGAGCTCGGTTTGCCCCGGGTGCGCACCTTGGTGGGCGCCATGGTGCACTCCGAGGTGCCCAAGATTGGTGCGCACCAAGGAGCGCTCCGAAGTGCACTCCAAGGTGCGCGCGAAGTCGAAAGTTGGGTTAATTGTCCGGTTTGCCTCGGGTGCGCACCTTGCGTGCACCTTCGCCAGGGTGGGCGCCTTGGTGCGCACACCTTGGCTGGGCTGCGCACACCTTGGCACCCGCGTTTCCTTCATTTTAAATTTTTTTTTTTTACAATCTCTCAAGTGGGAAATTCTATAATCTCAACTTTTTTTGCCTTTTCAGGAAACTTTTGAATGGAGCGCATCATTGGTGCGCTCCGAAGTGTGCTCCAAAGCTCTCTCCAGCTGCGTGCACCTGCCCCGGCCGCGCACCCGGCCCCGCCCAGCTTCGCTCACCTGTCCCGGGCGTCTGGTGCGGAACCTTAGAGTAAGAAACATCACCGTGCACCTTGGCCAACGTGCGCGACTCGACCGAGCGCGCACTGGCCGAGGTGCACACCGATTTCACCTGGGTGCGCGCGCAGCACCTCGGGCGCACCGGGGTGCGCGCACAACGCCCGGGTTGCACCGTGGCCTGTGTGCTCGGGGCGCCTCGGGTGCGCGCTCGGTGTCGCCCCCGCGCGCGCGGTAGTGCGGGCAGCGCACCCCGGCCCGGCCCGGCCCCGACGAGAACGCAAACGGGCAAAAGGTTTATTCAAATAGCATTGCGACGCCCGGCGAAAAACTAAAAAAGGGTGCAACACCGGGACTTCCCGGGAGGTCACCCATCCCAGTACTACTCCGGCCCAAGCGCGCTTAACTGCGGAGTTCTGATGGGATCCGGTGCACTAATGCTGGTATGATCGCACCCGTTATGAGCTTGTCGCAGTGTGTACTTAGCAAACCGCGACCCACGTGCGAATCCACCCCGGCCACCCACCCCCGTCGAGGTGCACACCCTCCCTCGCGAAGTGCGCCCCGTTCGCCAAGTGTGAGCCCTGCCCGGGTGCGCGCACCTTGCTAGGGCGTCGGGTGTGCACCCGGCCCGGCCTACGTGCGTGCACCTGGAGGGGGCGTCGTGTGCGTGCAGTGTCCCGTCTGCAACGCGGTGCCCACACACCACCTCGGGCGCAACGACCTGCGCTCACATGTGGGCCGAGTGCACCTTGGTGCATGTTCGGGGCGCCTCGGGTGCACGCTCGATCTTGCCCCGGTGCACCAAGGCGCTCGGTTTGCCCCGGGTGCGCACTTGGTGCAAGGTGGGCACCCAAAATAGGGATCAAGCACCAAAACACAAGTTTCGGGATGCAAAATGGGACCCAAGGACCACAAATGCGTTCCAAGACCCATGATGGGTCCACGAGAACAAAAATGTGTTCCGAGACTTAATAAACAAATATTGGGTTTTAGGAGAAGAAACATGCTCTGATGCCCAAAACGAGAATCGACCCCGAAAAGGCCACAGGCCAAAAGTGGGATGCGAGACAAAAAAAAATGGGACCCGAGGACCAAAATTGGGTTCCCAGGTCGAAGACAGGGCAACCGGACAAGAAACGACCTCTAAGGCTCGAAATGAGTCCCGACGACTAAAACTTGACAAGAAGCACCCATCAGGCACCCAACTCGACACCCATGGGATGCCGACCCACCCGGGCTTCCACCTAGCACACCTTGGCACCCACCCACCCTCGCACCCAACCTCGCACCCAACTTAGCACCTTTGAACCCACATTGGCACTCACCCTGACCCTGGCACCTTGGAACCCACATTGGCACTCACCTTGACCCTGGCACCCACCTTTGCACTCACCTTGGGACCCACCCTGGCTCCCACCTCGGCACCCACCCAGACACCCACCTTGGTTCCTTGGCACCCACCTTGGATCCTTGGCACCCACCCCGACACCCACCTTGGCACGCAACTTGGCTACTTGCCACCCACCTTGGCTCCTTGACGCCCACCCCGACAACCACCCCGTGACCTACCCTGGCTAGGGTTGGTGCACACCCACCCTGGTGCCCACCTTGGCACCCACCCTATGACCCACCTTGGCACGCACCTTAGTACCCACCCCGTTACCCACCCTAGGACCCACCCCGTGACCCACCTTGGCCAGGGTGGGTGCACCCACCCTGGTGCCCACCTTGGCACCCACCCATCCTAGCACCCAGCCTGTGACCGGGCTTGGAACCCAACCTTGCACCCGCACCCGTCTTGGCCAGTGTGGGTGCGCACCCATCCTGGCACCCACGTTGTGACACACCCTTTAACCCACGCACCCTAGCACCCACGTTGGCACCCACCTTGGAACCCAACCTAGCAACTTGGCACCCACCCCGTGACCCACCTTGGCATCCACCATAGCAGTCGCCGACTTGGCACCCACCTCGGCACCCACCTTGACACTTGTGGACCCACCTTGCCACTCACCCTAGCATCGACCCATCCTAGCACCCACCCTGGCACCTTTGCACCCTAGCACTCACCCATCCTAGCACCTAACCTGTGACCCACCTTGACACTCACCCTCGCACCCACCTTGGAACCCAACCTAGCACCCACCCACCCTGACACCAACCCTAGCACCTACCCACCCTTGCACCCACCCTGTGACCCATCTTGGCACCCACCCATCCTACCACTCAACCTATCACCCACCTTCTCACCCACCTTGGCATCCACCTTAGCACCCACCCACACTGGCACCTTGGCACCCACCTCGGGCAAGGTGGGTGCACACCCACCCTGGCACCCAATTTAGAACCCACCGAGCATGTTACCCACCTTGGCACCCACATTGCAGCCCACCCTAGTACCCACCCTATGACCCACATTGGCATCCACACCCTAGCACCCAGGCACCTCGACACCCGCCTTGACACCCACCCTAGCACTGAACCTGTGACCCACCTTGGAACTCACCCTAGAACCCACCCACCCTGTGAACCACCTTGGCATCCACCTTAGCACCCACCCACCTTGGCACCCACTCTAGCACTCACCCATCCTAACACCCAACTTGTTACCCACCTTGGCACCCGCCCTCGCGTCCACCTTGAAACCCACCCTAGCACCCACCCACGCAGGAGCCCACCTTGGCACCCAACCTAACACCCACGCATCCTGGCACCCAACTTGTGACCCACCTTGGAACCCACCCTAGTACCCACCTTTGAACCCACTATATCACCAACCCACCTTGGCACCCACCCTATGACCCTCTTTGGAATCCACCCTAGCACGCACCCACCCTGGCACCCACCATGGAGCGCACCCTAGCACCCACCCACCTCGGCACGCACCTCAACACCCACCTTGGTGTGCGCACTGCGCCAACCTCTCAAAGACCCTATGTGGTGCGCTCCAAAGTGTACACCTTTGGTGCGCTCCAAGGTGCGCACCTTTGGTGCACACCGAGGTGCACACCAAAGTGTGCACCGAGGTGAGCACCAAAGTGCACTCCAGGGTGCACACCAAGGCGTGCACCTTTGGTGCGGTCAATGCAAACGAATTCGGAAGTTGGGGTCGATGTCCTAATCGCTGCTGCAGACTACACGTATGAGAATCGGACAAATAGCTTTATATAGGGGAGGTGTTGCGTTTGATGGGTCGACTCCCCTGGTTGTGTGCACTGCACCAACTTCAAAGACCCTGTCTTGTTTAAGAAGTCAAAAGTTGGGGTGGATGTCCTAATCATTGCTGCAGTCTACGCATGTATGAGAATCAGACAAATAGCTTATATAGGGGAGGTGTTGCATTCGGTGGGTTGACTCCCCTGGTTGTGCGCACTGCGCCAACCTCAAAGACCCCGCATAGCAGAAGAAGTCGGAAGTCGGATTTTGGTGAGCACCAAGGCGTGCACCTTTGGTGCGGTCAACGCAGACGAATTCAGAAGTTGGGGTGGATGTCCTAATCGTTGTTGCAGGCTACACATGTATGAGAATCAGACAAATAGCTTATATAGGGGAGGTGTTGGGTTTGATGGGTCAACTCCCTTGGTTGTGCGCATTACGCCAACCTCAAAGACCTTGTTTTCGTTAAGAAGTCAAAAGTTGGGGTCAATGTCCTAATGGCTCCTGCAGGCTACACATGTATGAGAATCGGACAAATAGCTTATATAGGGGAGGTGTTGGGTTTGATGGGTCGACTCCCCTGGTTGTGCGCATTACGTCAACCTCAAAGACCTTGTTTTCGTTAAGAAGTCAAAAGTTGGGGTCGATGTCCTAATTGCTCCTGTAGACTACACATGTATGAGAATCAGACAAATAGCTTATATAGGGGAGGTGTTGGGTTTGATGGGTTGACTCCCCTAGTTGTTCGCATTACACCAACCTCAAAGACCTTGTTTTCGTTTAGAAGCCGAAAGTTGGGGTCGATGTCCTAATTGCTCCTGCAGGCTACGCATGTATGAGAATCAGACAAATAGCTTATATAGGGGAGGTGTTGGGTTTGATGGGTCGACTCCCCTGGTTGTGCGCATTGCGCCAACCTCAAAGACCCTGCATTGCGGATGAAGTCGAAAGTCAGAGTTTGGTGTGCTACAAGGTGTGGTCGAAGGTGCTCACCTAGGTGTGCACCTTTGGAGCACAGGAAAAGTGCCCTCCAAAAGTGCGCACCTTTGGAGTGCACAAAAGTGCCCTCCAAAAGTGCGCACCTTTGGAGCGCAGAAAAGTGCCCTCCAAAAAGTGCCCTCCAAAAGTGCGCACCTTTGGAGCGCAGAAAAGTGCCCTCCAAAAAGTGCCCTCCAAAAGTGCGCACCTTTGGAGCGCAGAAAAGTGCCCTCCAAAAAGTGCCCTCCAAAAGTGCGCACCTTTGGAGCGCAGAAAAGTGCCCTCCAAAAGTGCGCACCTTTGGAGCGCAGAAAAGTGCCCTCCAAAAAGTGCCCTCCAAAAGTGCGCACCTTTGGAGCGCAGAAAAGTGCCCTCCAAAAAGTGCCCTCCAAAAGTGCGCACCTTTGGAGCGCAGAAAAGTGCCCTCCAAAAAGTGCCCTCCAAAAGTGCGCACCTTTGGAGCGCAGAAAAGTGCCCTCCAAAAAGTGCCCTCCAAAAGTGCGCACCTTTGGAGCGCAGAAAAGTGCCCTCCAAAAAGTGCCCTCCAAAAGTGCGCACCTTTGGAGCGCAGAAAAGTGCCCTCCAAAAAGTGCCCTCCAAAAGTGCGCACCTTTGGAGCGCAGAAAAGTGCCCTCCAAAAGTGCGCACTTTTGGTGCGCACCAAGGCGCTGGTTCGGTCGTTGCAGGCGAGTTCGGAAGTTGGGGTCGATGTCCTGAGCGGAGGTGCAAACTACACAGGTGTCGGAATCGGACAAATAGCTTATATAGGGGAGGTGTATGCTTCGATGGGTCGACTCCCCAGGTTGAGCGCACCGCGCCAACCTCAAAGACCCTACGGTATGGATGAAGTCGGAAGTTGGGTCCGATGACCGATTCGATTAGTAGGTATGCTCATGAGGTCGGAATTTGGGTCCGATGACCTGCCATGTGCAGGAAGGCGAATGTTGACACTGTGCGTTGCAAGGTGCACACCAAGGCGCTGGTGCGGTCTTTTTAGTCGAGTTCGGAAGTTGGGGTCGATGTCCTGATCGGAGGTGCAAGCTACACAGGTGTGGGAATCGGACAAATAGCTTATATAGGGGAGGTGTATGCTTCGTTGGGTCGACTCCCCGGGTTGAGCGCACCGCGCCAACCTCAAAGACCCTACGGTATGGATGAAGTCGGAAGTTGGGTCCGATGACCGATTCGATATGTAGGCATACTCGCGAGGTCGGAATTTGGGTCCGATGACCTGCCACGTGCAGGAAGGCGAATGTTGGCACTGTGCGTTGCAAGGTGCGCACCAAGGCGCTGGTTCGGTCGTTGGAGGCGAGTTCGGAAGTTGGGGTCGATGTCTTGATCGGAGGTGCAAACTACACAGGTGTGGGAATCGGACAAATAGCTTATATAGGGGAGGTGTATGCTTCGTTGGGTCGACTCCCCGGGTTGAGCGCACCGCGCCAACCTCAAAGACCCTACGGTATGGATGAAGTCGGAAGTTGGGTCCGATGACCGATTCGATATGTAGGCATACTCGCGAGGTCGGAATTTGGGTCCGATGACCTGCCATGTGCAGGAAGGCGAATGTTGGGACTGTGCGTCGCAAGGTGCGCACCAAGGCGCTGGTGCCGTCGTTGCAGTCGAGTTCGGAAGTTGGGGTCGATGTCCTGGTCAGAGGTGCAAACTACACAGGTGTGGGAATCGGACAAATAGCTTATATAGGGGAGGTGTATGCTTCGATGGGTCGACTCCCTGGGTTGAGCGCACCGCGCCAACCTCAAAGACCCTACAGTATGGATGAAGTCGGAAGTTGGGTCCGATGACCGATTCGATACGTAGGCATATTGGCGAGGTCTGAATTTGTGTCCGATGACCTGCCATGCGCAGGAAGGCGGAATTTGGGTCCGATGACCGAGTTGATGGCGTGCCATGCGCAGAAAGGCGGAATTTGGGTCCGATGACCGAGTTGATGTTGATGGCCCGCCATGCACAGGAAGGCGGAATTTGGGTCCGATGACCGATTTGAAGGCGTGCCATACGCAAAAAGGCGGAGTTTGGGTCCGATGACCGAGTTGATATTGATGGCCCGCCATGCGCAGGAAGGCGGAATTTGGGTCCGATGACCTGACATACGCATGGAGTCCGACTCGGGGGCCGATGTTCGATTCGATGACTTGCATTGTGGGTAAAGTCGGAAGTTGTGGTCTTTGACCCGATTCGATGACCAGACTTCGGCTGCTTGAGAATCGGACAAATAACTTATATAGGGGAGGTAGTGTTCTCGAGCATCCTCCCCCCGTGCCCGTTTATGTCGATTGATGCTGGTGCTCGACTGGTTGGAGCGCTCGGATGCAAAAATCTTGCACCAGGATTTATCGATTGTGATGGACACGGCAAGTCTCCTGATTGCTATGCAGGAGCTCATCGTGAATCTCTATGCGGCCTTGGTATGCACTCGACCTGCGGAATGGTTCGGCAATGGTAGTCGCTCCAACACGTCCTTGCAATGGCCACAGAGGTGATTCGACTAGAGCTCCAGTCTAGCTTTTGGGTTGCTTGGCGGACTGGTATAGCCGCGATCGAGTTCCGGCCATGAACGTTTTAGATAGCTCTTGGGCTTTCTGGGACGGAAGTCGGAAGTTTGGGCTGTTGTCCGATTTGATGACCATTCTTCGGATGTGTGAGAATCGGACAAATAACTTATATAGGGGACTGTGTTGTCTCACGCAGCCCCCTCCGTGCCCCTCTATCTCGACCGATGTTGGTGCTTGAAAGGGTTGGGATCGCTCGGATTTATAAACGTGCACCACCATTTGTCGAGTGTGAGGGACGCGGCAGGTCTCCTAAATGCTATGCGGGCGCTCTCTGAGAATCTCTATCCGGCCTCGACACAGACTAGTCTTGCTGAATGGTTTGGCACTGGTAGTCGATCCAACACGTCGTTGTTGTGGCCGCCTAGGCGATTCGATTCGAGCCCCCGTCTAGCTTTTGGGTTGCTTGGCGGATTTTGCCCTATCCGCAAGTGAGCTCGGTCCCTAAACGTTCGAGAAACCCGATTGCTATGCGCCGACTCTCTTTCTTGCGAGCCTCCATCTAGCTTTTGGGTCTCTACGGAACGGAAGTCGGAATCTGGGACCGTTGTTTGATTCGACGAGGCAGACTACGGTTGTGCGAGAATCGGACAAATAACTTATATAGGGGAGGTGTTGACTGGAGCATTCTCCCCCGTGCCCCTCTAACTCGACCAATGCTGGCGCTCGAACGGTGGTAGCGCTCGGATTTTCATTGAGCGCCAGCATTGGTCGATTTAGAGGGGCATGCGAGATTCCCGAATGCTATGCGAGGGCTCTAACGGAAATGTCTATTGGTTTCGGTATGGATGCAATTGCGAGTGGTTCGGCAAAGGTAGTCGTTCCGATGCGTCCATGTCGTGGCCAAATCGATAATTCGATTTGAGCCCTCGTATAGCATTTGGGTCTCTCGATGTGATTCCGCATTCCAGTCCCTTTGGGCACTGCTTGAGCCGCATCCCAGGGGGTTCCCTTCCCAATAATCTGCCTCGCAACCCGATTGCTATGCGGTGAGGCTCCTCGGCCGCCTCGGAACTATCTGTGTATCAGACGCATCGCGGGATAAGGGGTTGGCAACGGTAGTCGCCCCAAGCGCGTCCGATGCTTGGACCATTCCGAGGCGGCCCTGAAGCCTCTTCCGTCTAGCCGTTGGGTCCTTCTCGCCGCATCCCTCGCCTCGCACCCCGATTGCTATGCGGTGAGGCTCCTCGGCCGCCTCGGAACTATCTGTGTATCGGACGCGTCGCGGGATAAGGGGTTGTCACTGGTAGTCGCCCCAAGCGCGTCCGATGCTTGGACCATTCCGAGGCGGCCCTGAAGCCTCTTCCGTCTAGCCGTTGGGTCCTTCTCGCCGCATCCCTCGCCTCGCACCCCGATTGCTATGCGGTGAGGCTCCTCGGCCGCCTCGGAACTATCTGTGTATCGGACGCGTCGCGGGATAAGGGGTTGTCATTGGTAGTCGCCCCAAGCGCGTCCGATGCTTGGACCATTCCGAGGCGGCCCTGAAGCCTCTTCCGTCTAGCCGTTGGGTCCTTCTCGCCGCATCCCTCGCCTCGCACCCCGATTGCTATGCGGTGAGGCTCCTCGGCCGCCTCGGAACTATCTGTGTATCGGACGCGTCGCGGGATAAGGGGTTGTCACTGGTAGTCGCCCCAAGCGCGTCCGATGCTTGGACCATTCCGAGGCGGCCCTGAAGCCTCTTCCGTCTAGCCGTTGGGTCCTTCTCGCCGCATCCCTCGCCTCGCACCCCGATTGCTATGCGGTGAGGCTCCTCGGCCGCCTCGGAACTATCTGTGTATCGGACGCGTCGCGGGATAAGGGGTTGTCACTGGTAGTCGCCCCAAGCGCGTTCGATGCTTGGACCATTCCGAGGCGGCCCTGAAGCCTCTTCCGTCTAGCCGTTGGGTCCTTCTCGCCGCATCCCTCGCCTCGCACCCCGATTGCTATGCGGTGAGGCTCCTCGGCCGCCTTGGAACTATCTGTGTATCGGACGCGTCGCGGGATAAGGGGTTGTCACTGGTAGTCGCCCCAAGCGCGTCCGATGCTTGGACCATTCCGAGGCGGACCCGAAGCCTCTTCCGTCTAGCCGTTGGGTCCTTCTCGCCGCATCCTTCGCCTCGCACCCCGATTGCTATGCGGTGAGGCTCCTCGGCCGCCTCGGAACTATCTGTGTATCGGACGCGTCGCGGGATAAGGGGTTGTCACTGGTAGTCGCCCCAAGCGCGTCCGATGCTTGGACCATTCCGAGGCGGACCCGAAGCCTCTTCCGTCTAGCCGTTGGGTCCTTCTCGCCGCATCCCTCGCCTCGCACCCCGATTGCTATGCGGTGAGGCTCCTCGGCCGCCTTGGAACTATCTGTGTATCGGACGCGTCGCGGGATAAGGGGTTGTCACTGGTAGTCGCCCCAAGCGCGTCCGATGCTTGGACCATTCCGAGGCGGACCCGAAGCCTCTTCCGTCTAGCCGTTGGGTCCTTCTCGCCGCATCCCTCGCCTCGCACCCCGATTGCTATGCGGTGAGGCTCCTCGGCCGCCTTGGAACTATCTGTGTATCGGACGCGTCGCGGGATAAGGGGTTGTCACTGGTAGTCGCCCCAAGCGCGTCCGATGCTTGGACCATTCCGAGGCGGACCCGAAGCCTCTTCCGTCTAGCCGTTGGGTCCTTCTCGCCGCATCCCTCGCCTCGCACCCCGATTGCTATGCGGTGAGGCTCCTCGGCCGCCTTGGAACTATCTGTGTATCGGACGCGTCGCGGGATAAGGGGTTGTCACTGGTAGTCGCCCCAAGCGCGTCCGATGCTTGGACCATTCCGAGGCGGCCCCGAAGCCTCTTCCGTCTAGCCGTTGGGTCCTTCTCGCCGCATCCCTCGCCTCGCACCCCGATTGCTATGCGGTGAGGCTCCTCGGCCGCCTTGGAACTATCTGTGTATCGGACGCGTCGCGGGATAAGGGGTTGTCACTGGTAGTCGCCCCAAGCGCGTCCGATGCTTGGACCATTCCGAGGCGGCCCCGAAGCCTCTTCCGTGTAGCCGTTGGGTCCTTCTCGCCGCATCCCTCGCCTCGCACCCCGATTGCTATGCGGTGAGGCTCCTCGGCCGCCTTGGAACTATCTGTGTATCGGACGCGTCGCGGGATAAGGGGTTGTCACTGGTAGTCGCCCCAAGCGCGTCCGATGCTTGGACCATTCCGAGGCGGACCTGAAGCCTCTTCCCTCTAGCCGTTGGGGCTTTCTCGCCGCATCCCTCGCCTCGCACCCTGATTGCTATGCTGTGAGGCTCCTCGGCCGCCTTGGAACTATCTGTGTATCGGACGCATCGCGGGATAAGGGGTTGGCAGTGGTAGTCGCCCCAAGCGCATCCGATGCTTGGACCATTCCGAGGCGGCCCTGCAGCCTCTTCCGTCTAGCCGTTGGGGCCATCTCGCCGCATCCCCCACCTCGCACCACGATTGCTATGCGGTGAGGCTCCTTGGCCGCCTCGGAACTATCTGTGTATCGGACGCATCGCGGGATAAGGGGTTGTCACTGGTAGTCGCCCCAAGCGCGTCCGATGCTTGGACTATTCCGAGGCGGCCCTGCAGCCTCTTCCGTCTAGCCGTTGGGGCCATCTCGCTGCATCCCCCACCTCCTCGGCCGCCTCGGAACTATCTGTGTATCGGACGCATCGCGGGATAAGGGGTTGGCAGTGGTAGTCGCCCCAAGCGCGTCCGATGCTTGGACTATTCCGAGGCAGCCCTGCAGCCTCTTCCGTCTAGCCTTTGGGGCCATCTCGCCGCATCCCTCGCCTCGCACCCCGATTGCTATGCGGTGAGGCTCCTCGGTCGCCTGGGAACTATCTTCGTATCGGACGCATCGCGGGATAAGGGGTTGTCACTGGTAGTCGCCCCAAGCGCGTCCGATGCTTGGACTATTCCGAGGCGGCCCTGTGGCCTCTTCCGTCTAGCCGTTGGGGCCATCTCGCCGCATCCCCCACCTCGCACCCCGATTGCTATGCGGTGAGGCTCTTCGGCCGCCTTGGAACTATCTTCGTATCGGACGCATCGCGGGATAAGGGGTTGTCACTGGTAGTGGCCCCAAGCGCGTCCGATGCTTGGACTATTCCGAGGCGGCCCTGCAGCCTCTTCCGTCTAGCCGTTGGGGCCATCTCGCCGCATCCCCCACCTCGCACCCCGATTGCTATGCGGTGAGGCTCCTCGGCCGCCTTGGAACTATCTTCGTATCGGACGCATCGCGGGATAAGGGGTTGTCACTGGTAGTCGCCCCAAGCGCGTCCGATGCTTGGACTATTCCGACGCGGCCCTGTGGCCTCTTCCGTCTAGCCGTTGGGGCCATCTCGCCGCATCCCCCACCTCGCACCCCGATTGCTATGCGGTGAGGCTCCTCGGCCGCCTTGGAACCATCTTCGTATCGGACGCATCGCGGGATAGGGGGCTGTCACTGGTAGTCGCCCCAAGCGTGTCCGATGCTTGGACCATTCCTAGGCGGCCCTGAAGCCTCTTCCGTCTAGCCGTTGGGGCCTTCCCGCCCCATCCCTCGCCTCGCACCCCCGATTGCTATGCGGTGAGGCTCCTCGGCCGCCTTGGAACCATCTGTGTATCGGACGCATCGCGGGATAAGGGGTTGGCACTGGCAGTCGCCCCAAGCGCGTCCGATGCTTGGACCATTCCGAGGTGGCCCTGAAGCCTCTTCCGTCTAGCCGTTGGGGCCTTCCCGCCCCATCCCTCGCCTCGCACCCCGATTGATATGCGGTGAGGCTCCTCGGCCGCCTTGGAACTATCTGTGTATCGGACGCATCGCGGGATAAGGGGTTGGCACTGGTAGTCGTCCCAATCGCATCCGATGCTTGGACCATTCCGAGGCGGCCCTGCAGCCTCTTCCGTTTAGCCGTCGGGGCCTTCCCGCCGCATCCCTCGCCTCGCATCCCGATTCCTATGCGGTGAGTCTTCTCGGCCGCCGCGGAACTATACCTGTTATTGCTACTGCATCCTTCGGCTGGTAACCTCCTCTGCCGCCTTGGAACGTTCTCTTTGTCGGACGCGTCGCGGGATAAGGGGTTGGCACTGGTAGTCGCCCCAAGCGCGCCCGATGCATAGACCGCTCCGAGTCGACCTTGCTTTCAGCCTCTCACATGCATAGACCTCTCTGAGTCGACCCTGCAGCCTCTCACGTTTAGCCTTTGGAATCTCGCCTCACAACATGATTGCTATCCTTGATGCATCCCTTGCCTCGAGCCCTGATTGCTTTCTTGGCTGCATCCCTCCTCTCCTCACAGCCCGGTTGTCATCACTGCTTCATCCGTCGCTTCATGCATTCTGGCTGCTGGGCCCTTCCCACCGCACACCTCGATTGCTATCTCTTCTGCATCACACACCCCGATTGCTATCTCTGCTACATCCCTCGGCTCTCACTTCTGCATCCTTCGCCTCACACCTCGATTGCTATCAATGCTGCATCCGTAACCTCACACCCCGATTGCTATGCGGGGAGGCTCCTTGGCCGCCTTGGAAATTTCTGTGTGTCGGACGCACCGCGGGATAAGGGGTTGGCACTGGTAGTCGCCCCAAGTGCGCCCGATTCTTAGACCGCTTCGAGGTGACCTCGTAGCCTCTTTCGTCCAGGCTTCCTGCCTTCAACGCCCTTTTTACACCTCGATTGCTATGCGCGGGCTCGTTGGCGTCTATCACCTCTCTGCG
>NW_026729064.1:142500-165000 GCF_030272615.1 Cryptomeria japonica | reverse complement strand
GGCACCATGGTGCGCACCAAGGAGCGCTCCGAAGTGTGCTCCAAGGTGCGGCGTGCACGAAGTCGGAGCCCGGTTTGCCCCGGGTGCGCACCTCGCGTGCACCTTCGCCGCGGTGGGCACCATGGCGTGCACGAAGTCGGAGCCCGGTTTGCCCCGGGTGCGCACCTCGCGTGCACCTTCGCCGGGGTGGGCACCTTGGTGTGCAGACCTTGGCTGGGTTGCGCGCCCTGGTGGGCACCATGGTGCGCACCAAGGAGCGCTCCGAAGTGTGCTCCAAGGTGCGGCCTGCACGAAGTCGGAGCCCGGTTTGCCCCGGGTGTGCACCTCGGGTGGGCACCTTGGTGCGCATGCCTTGCCTGGGCTGCGCACCAGGGCGGGCTCAAGATGGCACCCGCGTTCCTTTTTTTTCACTATCTTTCAAAACGGAAATTTTAAAATCTCATTTTTTTTTGCCTTTTTCTGGAAATTAGTGAAGGCAGCGCATCAAAGGTGCGCACCTCGCTGCCCACCACGGTGCGCAACGCCGGTGGGCACCCGGGAGTGCTTCGAAGTGTGCTCCAAGGTGCTGCGTGCACGTTGTCGGAGCCCGGTTTGCCCCGGGTGCGCACCTCGCGTGCACCTTCGTCGGGGTGGGCACCTTGGCTGGGTTTGCCCCGGCTGCGCTCCGAAGCGGGGTTATTGGAGCGCCGCCTCTTTTTTTGTCGGAGCGTTTGGTGGGGTTTCTCGCATTGGCTCTTCCGAGGCCCGGTTGCCACCCTGGCGCGCACGAAGTCGGAAGTAGGGTTAATTGCCCGGGTGCGCACCTTTGCCAGGGTGGGCACCTTACCTGGGCTGCGCACCAGGGCGGGCTCAAGATGGCACGCGCGTTCCGTTTTTTTCACTATCTTTCAAAACGGAAATTTTAAAATCTCCTTTTTTTTTTGCCTTTTCTGGAAATTAGTGAAGGCAGCGCATCAAAGGTGCGCACCTCGCTGCCCACCTTGGTGTGCTCTGAGGTGCGCACCCGGGAGCGCTACGAAGTGTGCTCCAAGGTGCGGCGTGCACGTTGTCGGAGCCCGGTTTGCCCCGGGTGCGCACCTCGCCTGCACCTTGGCCGGGGTGGGCACCTTGGCTGGGTTTGCCCAGGGTGCGCTCCGAAGCGGGGTTACTGGAGCGCCCCCTCTTTTTTTGTCAGAGCGTTTGGTGGGGTTTCTCGCATTGGCTCTTCCCAGGCCCGGTTGTTGGGTGCGCTCCCACCCTGGCGCGCGCGAAGTTGGAAGTTGGGTTAATTGCCCGGGCGCGCACCTTCGCCAGGGTGGGCACCTTGGTGCGCACACCTTGGCTGGGCTGCGCACCAGGGCGGGCTCAAGATGGCACCAGCATTCCCTTTTTCTCACTATCTTTCAAAACGGAAATTTTAAAATCTCGTTTTTTTTTTGCCTTTTATGGAAATTAGTGAAGGCATCGCATCAAAGGTGCGCACCTCGCTGCCCACCTTGGTGTGCTCCGAGGTGCCCACCACGGTGCGCAACGCCGGTGCGAACCCGGGAGCGCCCCGATGTGTGCTCCAAGGTGCGGCGTGCACGAAGTCGGACCCCGGTTTGCCCCGGGTGCGCACCTCGCGTGCACCTTGGTGCGCACACCTTGGCTGGGTTGCGCGGCCTGGTGGGCACCATGGTGCGCACCAAGGAGCGCTCCGAAGTGTGCTCCAAGGTGCGGCGTGCACGAAGTCGGAGCCCGGTTTGCCCCGGGTACGCACCTCGCGTGCACCTTCGCCGGGGTGGGCACCTCGGCTGGGTTGCGCGCCCTGGTGCGCACCAAGGAGCGCTCCGAAGTGTGCTCCAAGGTGCGGCGTGCACGAAGTCGGAGCCCGGTTTGCCCCGGGTGCGCACCTTCGCCGCGGTGCGCACCATGGCGTGCACGAAGTCGGAGCCCGGTTTGCCCCGGGTGCGCACCTCGCGTGCACCTTCGGCGGGGTTGCGCGCCCTGGTGGGCACCATGGTGCGCACCAAGGAGCGCTCCGAAGTGTGCTCCAAGGTGCGGCGTGCACGAAGTCGGAGCCCGGTTTGCCCCGGGTGCGCACCTCGCGTGCACCTTCGGCGGGGTTGCGCGCCCTGGTGGGCACCATGGTGCGCACCAAGGAGCGCTCCGAAGTGTGCTCCAAGGTGCGGCGTGCACGAAGTCGGAGCCCGGTTTGCCCCGGGTGCGCACCTCGCGTGCACCTTCGCCGCGGTGGGCACCATGGCGTGCACGAAGTCGGAGCCCGGTTTGCCCCGGGTGCGCACCTCGCGTGCACCTTCGCCGGGGTGGGCACCTCGGCTGGGTTGCGCGCCCTGGTGCGCACCAAGGAGCGCTCCGAAGTGTGCTCCAAGGTGCGGCGTGCACGAAGTCGGAGCCCGGTTTGCCCCGGGTGCGCACCTCGCGTGCACCTTCGCCAGGGTGGGCACCTCGGTGTGCTCCGAGGTGCGAACCCGAGAGCGCTCCGAGGTGCCCACGAAGTCGAAAGTCGGGTTAATTGCATTGTTTTCCCCGGGTGCGCTCCGAGGTGCGCAACATCGGCGCGCACCAAGGAGGGCTCCGAAGTGTGCTCCAAGGTGCGCACGATGGCGTGCACCTCTGGTGCGCACGATTCGGAGCTCGGTTTGACCGGGGTGCGCACACCTTGGCTGGGTTGCGCACCTTTTGTGCGCTCCAAGGTGCGCACGAAGTCGGAGCTCGGTTTGCCCCGGGTGCGCACCTTCGCCAGGGTGCGCACCTTGATGCGCACGCCTTGGCTGGGCTGCGCACCTTGGTGGGCGCCATGGTGCGCACCTTTCGTGCGCTCCAAGGTGCGCACGAAGTCGGAGCTCGGTTTGCCCCGGGTGCGCACCTTGGTGGGCGCCATGGTGCACTCCGAGGTGCCCAAGATTGGTGCGCACCAAGGAGCGCTCCGAAGTGCGCTCCAAGGTGCGCGCGAAGTCGAAAGTTGGGTTAATTGTCCGGTTTGCCTCGGGTGCGCACCTTGCGTGCACCTTCGCCAGGGTGGGCGCCTTGGTGCGCACACCTTGGCTGGGCTGCGCACACCTTGGCACCCGCGTTTCCTTCATTTTAAATTTTTTTTTTTTACAATCTCTCAAGTGGGAAATTCTATAATCTCAACTTTTTTTGCCTTTTCAGGAAACTTTTGAATGGAGCGCATCATTGGTGCGCTCCGAAGTGTGCTCCAAAGCTCTCTCCAGCTGCGTGCACCTGCCCCGGCCGCGCACCCGGCCCCGCCCAGCTTCGCTCACCTGTCCCGGGCGTCTGGTGCGGAACCTTAGAGTAAGAAACATCACCGTGCACCTTGGCCAACGTGCGCGACTCGACCGAGCGCGCACTGGCCGAGGTGCACACCGATTTCACCTGGGTGCGCGCGCAGCACCTCGGGCGCACCGGGGTGCGCGCACAACGCCCGGGTTGCACCGTGGCCTGTGTGCTCGGGGCGCCTCGGGTGCGCGCTCGGTGTCGCCCCCGCGCGCGCGGTAGTGCGGGCAGCGCACCCCGGCCCGGCCCGGCCCCGACGAGAACGCAAACGGGCAAAAGGTTTATTCAAATAGCATTGCGACGCCCGGCGAAAAACTAAAAAAGGGTGCAACACCGGGACTTCCCGGGAGGTCACCCATCCCAGTACTACTCCGGCCCAAGCGCGCTTAACTGCGGAGTTCTGATGGGATCCGGTGCACTAACGCTGGTATGATCGCACCCGTTATGAGCTTGTCGCAGTGTGTACTTAGCAAACCGCGACCCACGTGCGAATCCACCCCGGCCACCCACCCCCGTCGAGGTGCACACCCTCCCTCGCGAAGTGCGCCCCGTTCGCCAAGTGTGAGCCCTGCCCGGGTGCGCGCACCTTGCTAGGGCGTCGGGTGTGCACCCGGCCCGGCCTACGTGCGTGCACCTGGAGGGGGCGTCGTGTGCGTGCAGTGTCCCGTCTGCAACGCGGTGCCCACACACCACCTCGGGCGCAACGACCTGCGCTCACATGTGGGCCGAGTGCACCTTGGTGCATGTTCGGGGCGCCTCGGGTGCACGCTCGATCTTGCCCCGGTGCACCAAGGCGCTCGGTTTGCCCCGGGTGCGCACTTGGTGCAAGGTGGGCACCCAAAATAGGGATCAAGCACCAAAACACAAGTTTCGGGATGCAAAATGGGACCCAAGGACCACAAATGCGTTCCAAGACCCATGATGGGTCCACGAGAACAAAAATGTGTTCCGAGACTTAATAAACAAATATTGGGTTTTAGGAGAAGAAACATGCTCTGATGCCCAAAACGAGAATCGACCCCGAAAAGGCCACAGGCCAAAAGTGGGATGCGAGACAAAAAAAAATGGGACCCGAGGACCAAAATTGGGTTCCCAGGTCGAAGACAGGGCAACCGGACAAGAAACGACCTCTAAGGCTCGAAATGAGTCCCGGCGACTAAAACTTGACAAGAAGCACCCATCAGGCACCCAACTCGACACCCATGGGATGCCGACCCACCCGGGCTTCCACCTAGCACACCTTGGCACCCACCCACCCTCGCACCCAACCTCGCACCCAACTTAGCACCTTTGAACCCACATTGGCACTCACCCTGACCCTGGCACCTTGGAACCCACATTGGCACTCACCTTGACCCTGGCACCCACCTTTGCACTCACCTTGGGACCCACCCTGGCTCCCACCTCGGCACCCACCCAGACACCCACCTTGGTTCCTTGGCACCCACCTTGGATCCTTGGCACCCACCCCGACACCCACCTTGGCACGCAACTTGGCTACTTGCCACCCATCTTGGCTCCTTGACGCCCACCCCGACAACCACCCCGTGACCTACCCTGGCTAGGGTTGGTGCACACCCACCCTGGTGCCCACCTTGGCACCCACCCTATGACCCACCTTGGCACGCACCTTAGTACCCACCCCGTTACCCACCCTAGGACCCACCCCGTGACCCACCTTGGCCAGGGTGGGTGCCTTGGTGCGCACAACTTGCCTGGGCTGCACACCAGGGCGGGCTCAAGATGGCACCCGCGTTCCGTTTTTTTCACTATCTTTCAAAACGGAAATTTTAAAATCTCATTTTTTTCTTTTTTTTGCCTTTTCTGGAAATTAGTGAAGGCAGCGCATCAAAGGTGCGCAATGCTGGTGCGAACCCGGGAGCGCTCCGATGTGTGCTCCAAGGTGCGGCGTGCACGAAGTCCGAGCCCGGTTTGCCCCGGGTGCGCACCTCGCGTGCACCTTCGCCGGGGTGAGCACCTTGGCTGGGTTGCGCGCCCTGGTGCGTACCAAGGAGCGCTCTGAAGTGTGCTCCAAGGTGCGGCGTGCACGAAGTCGGAGCCCGGTTTGCCCCGGGTGTGCACCTCGGGTGCGCACCTCGCGTGCACCTTCGCTGCGGTGGGCACCTTGGCTGGGTTGCGCGCCTTGGTGGGCACCATGCAGTGCACGAAGTCGGAGCCCGGTTTGCCCCGGGCGCGCACCTCCGCCAGGGTGGGCACCTTGGTGCGCACAACTTGCCTGGGCTGCGCACCAGGAAGGGCTCAAGATGGCACCCGCGTTCCGTTTTTTTCACTATCTTTCAGAACGGAAATTTTAAAATATCGTTTTTTTTTGCCTTTTCTGGAAATTAGTGAAGGCAGCGCATCAAAGGTGCGCAACGCTGGTGCGAACCTGGGAGCGCTCCGATGTGTGCTCCAAGGTGCGGCGTGCACAAAGTCGGAGCCCGGTTTGCCCCGGGTGCGCCCTGGTGGGCACCATGGTGCGCACCAAGGAGCGCTCCGAAGTGTGCTCCAAGGTGCGGCCTGCACGAAGTCGGAGCCCGGTTTGCCCCGGGTGTGCACCTCGGGTGGGCACCTTGGTGCGCATGCCTTGCCTGGGCTGCGCACCAGGGCGGGCTCAAGATGGCACCCGCGTTCCTTTTTTTTCACTATCTTTCAAAACGGAAATTTTAAAATCTCATTTTTTTTTGCCTTTTTCTGGAAATTAGTGAAGGCAGCGCATCAAAGGTGCGCACCTCGCTGCCCACCACGGTGCGCAACGCCGGTGGGCACCCGGGAGTGCTTCGAAGTGTGCTCCAAGGTGTTGCGTGCACGTTGTCGGAGCCCGGTTTGCCCCGGGTGCGCACCTCGCGTGCACCTTCGTCGGGGTGGGCACCTTGGCTTGGTTTGCCCCGGCTGCGCTCCGAAGCGGGGTTATTGGAGCGCCGCCTCTTTTTTTGTCGGAGCGTTTGGTGGGGTTTCTCGCATTGGCTCTTCCGAGGCCCGGTTGCCACCCTGGCGCGCACGAAGTCGGAAGTAGGGTTAATTGCCCGGGTGCGCACCTTTGCCAGGGTGGCACCTTACCTGGGCTGCGCACCAGGGCGGGCTCAAGATGGCACGCGCGTTCCGTTTTTTTCACTATCTTTCAAAACGGAAATTTTAAAATCTCCTTTTTTTTTTGCCTTTTCTGGAAATTAGTGAAGGCAGCGCATCAAAGGTGCGCACCTCGCTGCCCACCTTGGTGTGCTCTGAGGTGCGCACCCGGGAGCGCTACGAAGTGTGCTCCAAGGTGCGGCGTGCACGTTGTCGGAGCCCGGTTTGCCCCGGGTGCGCACCTCGCCTGCACCTTGGCCGGGGTGGGCACCTTGGCTGGGTTTGCCCAGGGTGCGCTCCGAAGCGGGGTTACTGGAGCGCCCCCTCTTTTTTTGTCAGAGAGTTTGGTGGGGTTTCTCGCATTGGCTCTTCCCAGGCCCGGTTGTTGGGTGCGCTCCCACCCTGGCGCGCGCGAAGTTGGAAGTTGGGTTAATTGCCCGGGCGCGCACCTTCGCCAGGGTGGGCACCTTGGTGCGCAAACCTTGGCTGGGCTGCGCACCAGGGCGGGCTCAAGATGGCACCAGCATTCCCTTTTTCTCACTATCTTTCAAAACGGAAATTTTAAAATCTCGTTTTTTTTTTGCCTTTTATGGAAATTAGTGAAGGCATCGCATCAAAGGTGCGCACCTCGCTGCCCACCTTGGTGTGCTCCGAGGTGCCCACCACGGTGCGCAACGCCGGTGCGAACCCGGGAGCGCCCCGATGTGTGCTCCAAGGTGCGGCGTGCACGAAGTCGGACCCCGGTTTGCCCCGGGTGCGCACCTCGCGTGCACCTTGGTGCGCACACCTTGGCTGGGTTGCGCGGCCTGGTGGGCACCATGGTGCGCACCAAGGAGCGCTCTGAAGTGTGCTCCAAGGTGCGGCGTGCACGAAGTCGGAGCCCGGTTTGCCCCGGGTGCGCACCTTCGCCGCGGTGGGCACCATGGCGTGCACGAAGTCGGAGCCCGGTTTGCCCCGGGTGCGCACCTCGCGTGCACCTTCGCCGGGGTGGGCACCTCGGCTGGGTTGCGCGCCCTGGTGCGCACCAAGGAGCGCTCTGAAGTGTGCTCCAAGGTGCGGCGTGCACGAAGTCGGAGCCCGGTTTGCCCCGGGTGTGCACCTCGCGTGCACCTTCGCTGCGGTGGGCACCTTGGCTGGGTTGCGCGCCTTGGTGGGCACCATGCAGTGCACGAAGTCGGAGCCCGGTTTGCCCCGGGCGCGCACCTCCGCCAGGGTGGGCACCTTGGTGCGCACAACTTGCCTGGGCTGCGCACCAGGAAGGGCTCAAGATGGCACCCGCGTTCCGTTTTTTTCACTATCTTTCAGAACGGAAATTTTAAAATATCGTTTTTTTTTGCCTTTTCTGGAAATTAGTGAAGGCAGCGCATCAAAGGTGCGCAACGCTGGTGCGAACCTGGGAGCGCTCCGATGTGTGCTCCAAGGTGCGGCGTGCACGAAGTCGGACCCCGGTTTGCCCCGGGTGCGCACCTCGCGTGCACCTTGGTGCGCACACCTTGGCTGGGTTGCGCGCCCTGGTGGGCACCATGGTGCGCACCAAGGAGCGCTCCGAAGTGTGCTCCAAGGTGCGGCGTGCACGAAGTCGGAGCCCGGTTTGCCCCGGGTGCGCACCTCGCGTGCACCTTCGCTGCGGTGGGCACCATGGCGTGCACGAAGTCGGAGCCCGGTTTGCCCCGGGTGCGCACCTCGCGTGCACCTTCGCCGGGGTGGGCACCTTGGTGTGCAGACCTTGGCTGGGTTGCGCGCCCTGGTGGGCACCATGGTGCGCACCAAGGAGCGCTCCGAAGTGTGCTCCAAGGTGCGGCCTGCACGAAGTCGGAGCCCGGTTTGCCCCGGGTGTGCACCTCGGGTGGGCACCTTGGTGCGCATGCCTTGCCTGGGCTGCGCACCAGGGCGGGCTCAAGATGGCACCCGCGTTCCTTTTTTTTCACTATCTTTCAAAACGGAAATTTTAAAATCTCATTTTTTTTTGCCTTTTTCTGGAAATTAGTGAAGGCAGCGCATCAAAGGTGCGCACCTCGCTGCCCACCACGGTGCGCAACGCCGGTGGGCACCCGGGAGTGCTTCGAAGTGTGCTCCAAGGTGCTGCGTGCACGTTGTCGGAGCCCGGTTTGCCCCGGGTGCGCACCTCGCGTGCACCTTCGTCGGGGTGGGCACCTTGGCTGGGTTTGCCCCGGCTGCGCTCCGAAGCGGGGTTATTGGAGCGCCGCCTCTTTTTTTGTCGGAGCGTTTGGTGGGGTTTCTCGCATTGGCTCTTCCGAGGCCCGGTTGCCACCCTGGCGCGCACGAAGTCGGAAGTAGGGTTAATTGCCCGGGTGCGCACCTTTGCCAGGGTGGGCACCTTACCTGGGCTGCGCACCAGGGCGGGCTCAAGATGGCACGCGCGTTCCGTTTTTTTCACTATCTTTCAAAACGGAAATTTTAAAATCTCCTTTTTTTTTTGCCTTTTCTGGAAATTAGTGAAGGCAGCGCATCAAAGGTGCGCACCTCGCTGCCCACCTTGGTGTGCTCTGAGGTGCGCACCCGGGAGCGCTACGAAGTGTGCTCCAAGGTGCGGCGTGCACGTTGTCGGAGCCCGGTTTGCCCCGGGTGCGCACCTCGCCTGCACCTTGGCCGGGGTGGGCACCTTGGCTGGGTTTGCCCAGGGTGCGCTCCGAAGCGGGGTTACTGGAGCGCCCCCTCTTTTTTTGTCAGAGCGTTTGGTGGGGTTTCTCGCATTGGCTCTTCCCAGGCCCGGTTGTTGGGTGCGCTCCCACCCTGGCGCGCGCGAAGTTGGAAGTTGGGTTAATTGCCCGGGCGCGCACCTTCGCCAGGGTGGGCACCTTGGTGCGCACACCTTGGCTGGGCTGCGCACCAGGGCGGGCTCAAGATGGCACCAGCATTCCCTTTTTCTCACTATCTTTCAAAACGGAAATTTTAAAATCTCGTTTTTTTTTTGCCTTTTATGGAAATTAGTGAAGGCATCGCATCAAAGGTGCGCACCTCGCTGCCCACCTTGGTGTGCTCCGAGGTGCCCACCACGGTGCGCAACGCCGGTGCGAACCCGGGAGCGCCCCGATGTGTGCTCCAAGGTGCGGCGTGCACGAAGTCGGACCCCGGTTTGCCCCGGGTGCGCACCTCGCGTGCACCTTGGTGCGCACACCTTGGCTGGGTTGCGCGGCCTGGTGGGCACCATGGTGCGCACCAAGGAGCGCTCCGAAGTGTGCTCCAAGGTGCGGCGTGCACGAAGTCGGAGCCCGGTTTGCCCCGGGTACGCACCTCGCGTGCACCTTCGCCGGGGTGGGCACCTCGGCTGGGTTGCGCGCCCTGGTGCGCACCAAGGAGCGCTCCGAAGTGTGCTCCAAGGTGCGGCGTGCACGAAGTCGGAGCCCGGTTTGCCCCGGGTGCGCACCTTCGCCGCGGTGCGCACCATGGCGTGCACGAAGTCGGAGCCCGGTTTGCCCCGGGTGCGCACCTCGCGTGCACCTTCGGCGGGGTTGCGCGCCCTGGTGGGCACCATGGTGCGCACCAAGGAGCGCTCCGAAGTGTGCTCCAAGGTGCGGCGTGCACGAAGTCGGAGCCCGGTTTGCCCCGGGTGCGCACCTCGCGTGCACCTTCGGCGGGGTTGCGCGCCCTGGTGGGCACCATGGTGCGCACCAAGGAGCGCTCCGAAGTGTGCTCCAAGGTGCGGCGTGCACGAAGTCGGAGCCCGGTTTGCCCCGGGTGCGCACCTCGCGTGCACCTTCGCCGCGGTGGGCACCATGGCGTGCACGAAGTCGGAGCCCGGTTTGCCCCGGGTGCGCACCTCGCGTGCACCTTCGCCGGGGTGGGCACCTCGGCTGGGTTGCGCGCCCTGGTGCGCACCAAGGAGCGCTCCGAAGTGTGCTCCAAGGTGCGGCGTGCACGAAGTCGGAGCCCGGTTTGCCCCGGGTGCGCACCTCGCGTGCACCTTCGCCAGGGTGGGCACCTCGGTGCGCACACCTTCTCAATGTTTTCTTGCCTTTTCTGGAAATTGGTGAAGGCAGCGCATCAAAGGTGCGCACCTCGGTGTGCTCCGAGGTGCGAACCCGAGAGCGCTCCGAGGTGCCCACGAAGTCGAAAGTCGGGTTAATTGCATTGTTTTCCCCGGGTGCGCTCCGAGGTGCGCAACATCGGCGCGCACCAAGGAGGGCTCCGAAGTGTGCTCCAAGGTGCGCACGATGGCGTGCACCTCTGGTGCGCACGATTCGGAGCTCGGTTTGACCGGGGTGCGCACACCTTGGCTGGGTTGCGCACCTTTTGTGCGCTCCAAGGTGCGCACGAAGTCGGAGCTCGGTTTGCCCCGGGTGCGCACCTTCGCCAGGGTGCGCACCTTGATGCGCACGCCTTGGCTGGGCTGCGCACCTTGGTGGGCGCCATGGTGCGCACCTTTCGTGCGCTCCAAGGTGCGCACGAAGTCGGAGCTCGGTTTGCCCCGGGTGCGCACCTTGGTGGGCGCCATGGTGCACTCCGAGGTGCCCAAGATTGGTGCGCACCAAGGAGCGCTCCGAAGTGCGCTCCAAGGTGCGCGCGAAGTCGAAAGTTGGGTTAATTGTCCGGTTTGCCTCGGGTGCGCACCTTGCGTGCACCTTCGCCAGGGTGGGCGCCTTGGTGCGCACACCTTGGCTGGGCTGCGCACACCTTGGCACCCGCGTTTCCTTCATTTTAAATTTTTTTTTTTTACAATCTCTCAAGTGGGAAATTCTATAATCTCAACTTTTTTTGCCTTTTCAGGAAACTTTTGAATGGAGCGCATCATTGGTGCGCTCCGAAGTGTGCTCCAAAGCTCTCTCCAGCTGCGTGCACCTGCCCCGGCCGCGCACCCGGCCCCGCCCAGCTTCGCTCACCTGTCCCGGGCGTCTGGTGCGGAACCTTAGAGTAAGAAACATCACCGTGCACCTTGGCCAACGTGCGCGACTCGACCGAGCGCGCACTGGCCGAGGTGCACACCGATTTCACCTGGGTGCGCGCGCAGCACCTCGGGCGCACCGGGGTGCGCGCACAACGCCCGGGTTGCACCGTGGCCTGTGTGCTCGGGGCGCCTCGGGTGCGCGCTCGGTGTCGCCCCCGCGCGCGCGGTAGTGCGGGCAGCGCACCCCGGCCCGGCCCGGCCCCGACGAGAACGCAAACGGGCAAAAGGTTTATTCAAATAGCATTGCGACGCCCGGCGAAAAACTAAAAAAGGGTGCAACACCGGGACTTCCCGGGAGGTCACCCATCCCAGTACTACTCCGGCCCAAGCGCGCTTAACTGCGGAGTTCTGATGGGATCCGGTGCACTAACGCTGGTATGATCGCACCCGTTATGAGCTTGTCGCAGTGTGTACTTAGCAAACCGCGACCCACGTGCGAATCCACCCCGGCCACCCACCCCCGTCGAGGTGCACACCCTCCCTCGCGAAGTGCGCCCCGTTCGCCAAGTGTGAGCCCTGCCCGGGTGCGCGCACCTTGCTAGGGCGTCGGGTGTGCACCCGGCCCGGCCTACGTGCGTGCACCTGGAGGGGGCGTCGTGTGCGTGCAGTGTCCCGTCTGCAACGCGGTGCCCACACACCACCTCGGGCGCAACGACCTGCGCTCACATGTGGGCCGAGTGCACCTTGGTGCATGTTCGGGGCGCCTCGGGTGCACGCTCGATCTTGCCCCGGTGCACCAAGGCGCTCGGTTTGCCCCGGGTGCGCACTTGGTGCAAGGTGGGCACCCAAAATAGGGATCAAGCACCAAAACACAAGTTTCGGGATGCAAAATGGGACCCAAGGACCACAAATGCGTTCCAAGACCCATGATGGGTCCACGAGAACAAAAATGTGTTCCGAGACTTAATAAACAAATATTGGGTTTTAGGAGAAGAAACATGCTCTGATGCCCAAAACGAGAATCGACCCCGAAAAGGCCACAGGCCAAAAGTGGGATGCGAGACAAAAAAAAATGGGACCCGAGGACCAAAATTGGGTTCCCAGGTCGAAGACAGGGCAACCGGACAAGAAACGACCTCTAAGGCTCGAAATGAGTCCCGACGACTAAAACTTGACAAGAAGCACCCATCAGGCACCCAACTCGACACCCATGGGATGCCGACCCACCCGGGCTTCCACCTAGCACACCTTGGCACCCACCCACCCTCGCACCCAACCTCGCACCCAACTTAGCACCTTTGAACCCACATTGGCACTCACCCTGACCCTGGCACCTTGGAACCCACATTGGCACTCACCTTGACCCTGGCACCCACCTTTGCACTCACCTTGGGACCCACCCTGGCTCCCACCTCGGCACCCACCCAGACACCCACCTTGGTTCCTTGGCACCCACCTTGGATCCTTGGCACCCACCCCGACACCCACCTTGGCACGCAACTTGGCTACTTGCCACCCACCTTGGCTCCTTGACGCCCACCCCGACAACCACCCCGTGACCTACCCTGGCTAGGGTTGGTGCACACCCACCCTGGTGCCCACCTTGGCACCCACCCTATGACCCACCTTGGCACGCACCTTAGTACCCACCCCGTTACCCACCCTAGGACCCACCCCGTGACCCACCTTGGCCAGGGTGGGTGCACCCACCCTGGTGCCCACCTTGGCACCCACCCATCCTAGCACCCAGCCTGTGACCGGGCTTGGAACCCAACCTTGCACCCGCACCCGTCTTGGCCAGTGTGGGTGCGCACCCATCCTGGCACCCACGTTGTGACACACCCTTTAACCCACGCACCCTAGCACCCACGTTGGCACCCACCTTGGAACCCAACCTAGCAACTTGGCACCCACCCCGTGACCCACCTTGGCATCCACCATAGCAGTCGCCGACTTGGCACCCACCTCGGCACCCACCTTGACACTTGTGGACCCACCTTGCCACTCACCCTAGCATCGACCCATCCTAGCACCCACCCTGGCACCTTTGCACCCTAGCACTCACCCATCCTAGCACCTAACCTGTGACCCACCTTGACACTCACCCTCGCACCCACCTTGGAACCCAACCTAGCACCCACCCACCCTGACACCAACCCTAGCACCTACCCACCCTTGCACCCACCCTGTGACCCATCTTGGCACCCACCCATCCTACCACTCAACCTATCACCCACCTTCTCACCCACCTTGGCATCCACCTTAGCACCCACCCACACTGGCACCTTGGCACCCACCTCGGGCAAGGTGGGTGCACACCCACCCTGGCACCCAATTTAGAACCCACCGAGCATGTTACCCACCTTGGCACCCACATTGCAGCCCACCCTAGTACCCACCCTATGACCCACATTGGCATCCACACCCTAGCACCCAGGCACCTCGACACCCGCCTTGACACCCACCCTAGCACTGAACCTGTGACCCACCTTGGAACTCACCCTAGAACCCACCCACCCTGTGAACCACCTTGGCATCCACCTTAGCACCCACCCACCTTGGCACCCACTCTAGCACTCACCCATCCTAACACCCAACTTGTTACCCACCTTGGCACCCGCCCTCGCGTCCACCTTGAAACCCACCCTAGCACCCACCCACGCAGGAGCCCACCTTGGCACCCAACCTAACACCCACGCATCCTGGCACCCAACTTGTGACCCACCTTGGAACCCACCCTAGTACCCACCTTTGAACCCACTATATCACCAACCCACCTTGGCACCCACCCTATGACCCTCTTTGGAATCCACCCTAGCACGCACCCACCCTGGCACCCACCATGGAGCGCACCCTAGCACCCACCCACCTCGGCACGCACCTCAACACCCACCTTGGTGTGCGCACTGCGCCAACCTCTCAAAGACCCTATGTGGTGCGCTCCAAAGTGTACACCTTTGGTGCGCTCCAAGGTGCGCACCTTTGGTGCACACCGAGGTGCACACCAAAGTGTGCACCGAGGTGAGCACCAAAGTGCACTCCAGGGTGCACACCAAGGCGTGCACCTTTGGTGCGGTCAATGCAAACGAATTCGGAAGTTGGGGTCGATGTCCTAATCGCTGCTGCAGACTACACGTATGAGAATCGGACAAATAGCTTTATATAGGGGAGGTGTTGCGTTTGATGGGTCGACTCCCCTGGTTGTGTGCACTGCACCAACTTCAAAGACCCTGTCTTGTTTAAGAAGTCAAAAGTTGGGGTGGATGTCCTAATCATTGCTGCAGTCTACGCATGTATGAGAATCAGACAAATAGCTTATATAGGGGAGGTGTTGCATTCGGTGGGTTGACTCCCCTGGTTGTGCGCACTGCGCCAACCTCAAAGACCCCGCATAGCAGAAGAAGTCGGAAGTCGGATTTTGGTGAGCACCAAGGCGTGCACCTTTGGTGCGGTCAACGCAGACGAATTCAGAAGTTGGGGTGGATGTCCTAATCGTTGTTGCAGGCTACACATGTATGAGAATCAGACAAATAGCTTATATAGGGGAGGTGTTGGGTTTGATGGGTCAACTCCCTTGGTTGTGCGCATTACGCCAACCTCAAAGACCTTGTTTTCGTTAAGAAGTCAAAAGTTGGGGTCAATGTCCTAATGGCTCCTGCAGGCTACACATGTATGAGAATCGGACAAATAGCTTATATAGGGGAGGTGTTGGGTTTGATGGGTCGACTCCCCTGGTTGTGCGCATTACGTCAACCTCAAAGACCTTGTTTTCGTTAAGAAGTCAAAAGTTGGGGTCGATGTCCTAATTGCTCCTGTAGACTACACATGTATGAGAATCAGACAAATAGCTTATATAGGGGAGGTGTTGGGTTTGATGGGTTGACTCCCCTAGTTGTTCGCATTACACCAACCTCAAAGACCTTGTTTTCGTTTAGAAGCCGAAAGTTGGGGTCGATGTCCTAATTGCTCCTGCAGGCTACGCATGTATGAGAATCAGACAAATAGCTTATATAGGGGAGGTGTTGGGTTTGATGGGTCGACTCCCCTGGTTGTGCGCATTGCGCCAACCTCAAAGACCCTGCATTGCGGATGAAGTCGAAAGTCAGAGTTTGGTGTGCTACAAGGTGTGGTCGAAGGTGCTCACCTAGGTGTGCACCTTTGGAGCACAGGAAAAGTGCCCTCCAAAAGTGCGCACCTTTGGAGTGCACAAAAGTGCCCTCCAAAAGTGCGCACCTTTGGAGCGCAGAAAAGTGCCCTCCAAAAAGTGCCCTCCAAAAGTGCGCACCTTTGGAGCGCAGAAAAGTGCCCTCCAAAAAGTGCCCTCCAAAAGTGCGCACCTTTGGAGCGCAGAAAAGTGCCCTCCAAAAAGTGCCCTCCAAAAGTGCGCACCTTTGGAGCGCAGAAAAGTGCCCTCCAAAAAGTGCCCTCCAAAAGTGCGCACCTTTGGAGCGCAGAAAAGTGCCCTCCAAAAAGTGCCCTCCAAAAGTGCGCACCTTTGGAGCGCAGAAAAGTGCCCTCCAAAAAGTGCCCTCCAAAAGTGCGCACCTTTGGAGCGCAGAAAAGTGCCCTCCAAAAAGTGCCCTCCAAAAGTGCGCACCTTTGGAGCGCAGAAAAGTGCCCTCCAAAAAGTGCCCTCCAAAAGTGCGCACCTTTGGAGCGCAGAAAAGTGCCCTCCAAAAAGTGCCCTCCAAAAGTGCGCACCTTTGGAGCGCAGAAAAGTGCCCTCCAAAAAGTGCCCTCCAAAAGTGCGCACCTTTGGAGCGCAGAAAAGTGCCCTCCAAAAGTGCGCACCTTTGGAGCGCACAAAAGTGCCCTCCAAAAGTGCGCACTTTTGGTGCGCACCAAGGCGCTGGTTCGGTCGTTGCAGGCGAGTTCGGAAGTTGGGGTCGATGTCCTGAGCGGAGGTGCAAACTACACAGGTGTCGGAATCGGACAAATAGCTTATATAGGGGAGGTGTATGCTTCGATGGGTCGACTCCCTAGGTTGAGCGCACCGCGCCAACCTCAAAGACCCTACGGTATGGATGAAGTCGGAAGTTGGGTCCGATGACCGATTCGATTAGTAGGTATGCTCATGAGGTCGGAATTTGGGTCCGATGACCTGCCATGTGCAGGAAGGCGAATGTTGACACTGTGCGTTGCAAGGTGCACACCAAGGCGCTGGTGCGGTCTTTTTAGTCGAGTTCGGAAGTTGGGGTCGATGTCCTGATCGGAGGTGCAAGCTACACAGGTGTGGGAATCGGACAAATAGCTTATATAGGGGAGGTGTATGCTTCGTTGGGTCGACTCCCCGGGTTGAGCGCACCGCGCCAACCTCAAAGACCCTACGGTATGGATGAAGTCGGAAGTTGGGTCCGATGACCGATTCGATATGTAGGCATACTCGCGAGGTCGGAATTTGGGTCCGATGACCTGCCACGTGCAGGAAGGCGAATGTTGGCACTGTGCGTTGCAAGGTGCGCACCAAGGCGCTGGTTCGGTCGTTGGAGGCGAGTTCGGAAGTTGGGGTCGATGTCTTGATCGGAGGTGCAAACTACACAGGTGTGGGAATCGGACAAATAGCTTATATAGGGGAGGTGTATGCTTCGTTGGGTCGACTCCCCGGGTTGAGCGCACCGCGCCAACCTCAAAGACCCTACGGTATGGATGAAGTCGGAAGTTGGGTCCGATGACCGATTCGATATGTAGGCATACTCGCGAGGTCGGAATTTGGGTCCGATGACCTGCCATGTGCAGGAAGGCGAATGTTGGGACTGTGCGTCGCAAGGTGCGCACCAAGGCGCTGGTGCCGTCGTTGCAGTCGAGTTCGGAAGTTGGGGTCGATGTCCTGGTCAGAGGTGCAAACTACACAGGTGTGGGAATCGGACAAATAGCTTATATAGGGGAGGTGTATGCTTCGATGGGTCGACTCCCTGGGTTGAGCGCACCGCGCCAACCTCAAAGACCCTACAGTATGGATGAAGTCGGAAGTTGGGTCCGATGACCGATTCGATACGTAGGCATATTGGCGAGGTCTGAATTTGTGTCCGATGACCTGCCATGCGCAGGAAGGCGGAATTTGGGTCCGATGACCGAGTTGATGGCGTGCCATGCGCAGAAAGGCGGAATTTGGGTCCGATGACCGAGTTGATGTTGATGGCCCGCCATGCACAGGAAGGCGGAATTTGGGTCCGATGACCGATTTGAAGGCGTGCCATACGCAAAAAGGCGGAGTTTGGGTCCGATGACCGAGTTGATATTGATGGCACGCCATGCGCAGGAAGGCGGAATTTGGGTCCGATGACCTGACATACGCATGGAGTCCGACTCGGGGGCCGATGTTCGATTCGATGACTTGCATTGTGGGTAAAGTCGGAAGTTGTGGTCTTTGACCCGATTCGATGACCAGACTTCGGCTGCTTGAGAATCGGACAAATAACTTATATAGGGGAGGTAGTGTTCTCGAGCATCCTCCCCCCGTGCCCGTTTATGTCGATTGATGCTGGTGCTCGACTGGTTGGAGCGCTCGGATGCAAAAATCTTGCACCAGGATTTATCGATTGTGATGGACACGGCAAGTCTCCTGATTGCTATGCAGGAGCTCATCGTGAATCTCTATGCGGCCTTGGTATGGACTCGACCTGCGGAATGGTTCGGCAATGGTAGTCGCTCCAACACGTCCTTGCAATGGCCACAGAGGTGATTCGACTAGAGCTCCAGTCTAGCTTTTGGGTTGCTTGGCGGACTGGTATAGCCGCGATCGAGTTCCGGCCATGAACGTTTTAGATAGCTCTTGGGCTTTCTGGGACGGAAGTCGGAAGTTTGGGCTGTTGTCCGATTTGATGACCATTCTTCGGATGTGTGAGAATCGGACAAATAACTTATATAGGGGACTGTGTTGTCTCACGCAGCCCCCTCCGTGCCCCTCTATCTCGACCGATGTTGGTGCTTGAAAGGGTTGGGATCGCTCGGATTTATAAACGTGCACCACCATTTGTCGAGTGTGAGGGACGCGGCAGGTCTCCTAAATGCTATGCGGGCGCTCTCTGAGAATCTCTATCCGGCCTCGACACAGACTAGTCTTGCTGAATGGTTTGGCACTGGTAGTCGATCCAACACGTCGTTGTTGTGGCCGCCTAGGCGATTCGATTCGAGCCCCCGTCTAGCTTTTGGGTTGCTTGGCGGATTTTGCCCTATCCGCAAGTGAGCTCGGTCCCTAAACGTTCGAGAAACCCGATTGCTATGCGCCGACTCTCTTTCTTGCGAGCCTCCATCTAGCTTTTGGGTCTCTACGGAACGGAAGTCGGAATCTGGGACCGTTGTTTGATTCGACGAGGCAGACTACGGTTGTGCGAGAATCGGACAAATAACTTATATAGGGGAGGTGTTGACTGGAGCATTCTCCCCCGTGCCCCTCTAACTCGACCAATGCTGGCGCTCGAACGGTGGTAGCGCTCGGATTTTCATTGAGCGCCAGCATTGGTCGATTTAGAGGGGCATGCGAGATTCCCGAATGCTATGCGAGGGCTCTAACGGAAATGTCTATTGGTTTCGGTATGGATGCAATTGCGAGTGGTTCGGCAAAGGTAGTCGTTCCGATGCGTCCATGTCGTGGCCAAATCGATAATTCGATTTGAGCCCTCGTATAGCATTTGGGTCTCTCGATGTGATTCCGCATTCCAGTCCCTTTGGGCACTGCTTGAGCCGCATCCCAGGGGGTTCCCTTCCCAATAATCTGCCTCGCAACCCGATTGCTATGCGGTGAGGCTCCTCGGCCGCCTCGGAACTATCTGTGTATCAGACGCATCGCGGGATAAGGGGTTGGCAACGGTAGTCGCCCCAAGCGCGTCCGATGCTTGGACCATTCCGAGGCGGCCCTGAAGCCTCTTCCGTCTAGCCGTTGGGTCCTTCTCGCCGCATCCCTCGCCTCGCACCCCGATTGCTATGCGGTGAGGCTCCTCGGCCGCCTCGGAACTATCTGTGTATCGGACGCGTCGCGGGATAAGGGGTTGTCACTGGTAGTCGCCCCAAGCGCGTCCGATGCTTGGACCATTCCGAGGCGGCCCTGAAGCCTCTTCCGTCTAGCCGTTGGGTCCTTCTCGCCGCATCCCTCGCCTCGCACCCCGATTGCTATGCGGTGAGGCTCCTCGGCCGCCTCGGAACTATCTGTGTATCGGACGCGTCGCGGGATAAGGGGTTGTCATTGGTAGTCGCCCCAAGCGCGTCCGATGCTTGGACCATTCCGAGGCGGCCCTGAAGCCTCTTCCGTCTAGCCGTTGGGTCCTTCTCGCCGCATCCCTCGCCTCGCACCCCGATTGCTATGCGGTGAGGCTCCTCGGCCGCCTCGGAACTATCTGTGTATCGGACGCGTCGCGGGATAAGGGGTTGTCACTGGTAGTCGCCCCAAGCGCGTCCGATGCTTGGACCATTCCGAGGCGGCCCTGAAGCCTCTTCCGTCTAGCCGTTGGGTCCTTCTCGCCGCATCCCTCGCCTCGCACCCCGATTGCTATGCGGTGAGGCTCCTCGGCCGCCTCGGAACTATCTGTGTATCGGACGCGTCGCGGGATAAGGGGTTGTCACTGGTAGTCGCCCCAAGCGCGTTCGATGCTTGGACCATTCCGAGGCGGCCCTGAAGCCTCTTCCGTCTAGCCGTTGGGTCCTTCTCGCCGCATCCCTCGCCTCGCACCCCGATTGCTATGCGGTGAGGCTCCTCGGCCGCCTTGGAACTATCTGTGTATCGGACGCGTCGCGGGATAAGGGGTTGTCACTGGTAGTCGCCCCAAGCGCGTCCGATGCTTGGACCATTCCGAGGCGGACCCGAAGCCTCTTCCGTCTAGCCGTTGGGTCCTTCTCGCCGCATCCTTCGCCTCGCACCCCGATTGCTATGCGGTGAGGCTCCTCGGCCGCCTCGGAACTATCTGTGTATCGGACGCGTCGCGGGATAAGGGGTTGTCACTGGTAGTCGCCCCAAGCGCGTCCGATGCTTGGACCATTCCGAGGCGGACCCGAAGCCTCTTCCGTCTAGCCGTTGGGTCCTTCTCGCCGCATCCCTCGCCTCGCACCCCGATTGCTATGCGGTGAGGCTCCTCGGCCGCCTTGGAACTATCTGTGTATCGGACGCGTCGCGGGATAAGGGGTTGTCACTGGTAGTCGCCCCAAGCGCGTCCGATGCTTGGACCATTCCGAGGCGGACCCGAAGCCTCTTCCGTCTAGCCGTTGGGTCCTTCTCGCCGCATCCCTCGCCTCGCACCCCGATTGCTATGCGGTGAGGCTCCTCGGCCGCCTTGGAACTATCTGTGTATCGGACGCGTCGCGGGATAAGGGGTTGTCACTGGTAGTCGCCCCAAGCGCGTCCGATGCTTGGACCATTCCGAGGCGGACCCGAAGCCTCTTCCGTCTAGCCGTTGGGTCCTTCTCGCCTCATCCCTCGCCTCGCACCCCGATTGCTATGCGGTGAGGCTCCTCGGCCGCCTTGGAACTATCTGTGTATCGGACGCGTCGCGGGATAAGGGGTTGTCACTGGTAGTCGCCCCAAGCGCGTCCGATGCTTGGACCATTCCGAGGCGGCCCCGAAGCCTCTTCCGTGTAGCCGTTGGGTCGTTCTCGCCGCATCCCTCGCCTCGCACCCCGATTGCTATGCGGTGAGGCTCCTCGGCCGCCTTGGAACTATCTGTGTATCGGACGCGTCGTGGGATAAGGGGTTGTCACTGGTAGTCGCCCCAAGCGCGTCCGATGCTTGGACCATTCCGAGGCGGCCCCGAAGCCTCTTCCGTGTAGCCGTTGGGTCCTTCTCGCCGCATCCCTCGCCTCGCACCCCGATTGCTATGCGGTGAGGCTCCTCGGCCGCCTTGGAACTATCTGTGTATCGGACGCGTCGCGGGATAAGGGGTTGTCACTGGTAGTCGCCCCAAGCGCGTCCGATGCTTGGACCATTCCGAGGCGGACCTGAAGCCTCTTCCCTCTAGCCGTTGGGGCTTTCTCGCCGCATCCCTCGCCTCGCACCCTGATTGCTATGCTGTGAGGCTCCTCGGCCGCCTTGGAACTATCTGTGTATCGGACGCATCGCGGGATAAGGGGTTGGCAGTGGTAGTCGCCCCAAGCGCATCCGATGCTTGGACCATTCCGAGGCGGCCCTGCAGCCTCTTCCGTCTAGCCGTTGGGGCCATCTCGCCGCATCCCCCACCTCGCACCACGATTGCTATGCGGTGAGGCTCCTTGGCCGCCTCGGAACTATCTGTGTATCGGACGCATCGCGGGATAAGGGGTTGTCACTGGTAGTCGCCCCAAGCGCGTCCGATGCTTGGACTATTCCGAGGCGGCCCTGCAGCCTCTTCCGTCTAGCCGTTGGGGCCATCTCGCTGCATCCCCCACCTCCTCGGCCGCCTCGGAACTATCTGTGTATCGGACGCATCGCGGGATAAGGGGTTGGCAGTGGTAGTCGCCCCAAGCGCGTCCGATGCTTGGACTATTCCGAGGCAGCCCTGCAGCCTCTTCCGTCTAGCCTTTGGGGCCATCTCGCCGCATCCCTCGCCTCGCACCCCGATTGCTATGCGGTGAGGCTCCTCGGCCGCCTGGGAACTATCTTCGTATCGGACGCATCGCGGGATAAGGGGTTGTCACCGGTAGTCGCCCCAAGCGCGTCCGATGCTTGGACTATTCCGAGGCGGCCCTGTGGCCTCTTCCGTCTAGCCGTTGGGGCCATCTCGCCGCATCCCCCACCTCGCACCCCGATTGCTATGCGGTGAGGCTCTTCGGCCGCCTTGGAACTATCTTCGTATCGGACGCATCGCGGGATAAGGGGTTGTCACTGGTAGTGGCCCCAAGCGCGTCCGATGCTTGGACTATTCCGAGGCGGCCCTGCAGCCTCTTCCGTCTAGCCGTTGGGGCCATCTCGCCGCATCCCCCACCTCGCACCCCGATTGCTATGCGGTGAGGCTCCTCGGCCGCCTTGGAACTATCTTCGTATCGGACGCATCGCGGGATAAGGGGTTGTCACTGGTAGTCGCCCCAAGCGCGTCCGATGCTTGGACTATTCCGACGCGGCCCTGTGGCCTCTTCCGTCTAGCCGTTGGGGCCATCTCGCCGCATCCCCCACCTCGCACCCCGATTGCTATGCGGTGAGGCTCCTCGGCCGCCTTGGAACCATCTTCGTATCGGACGCATCGCGGGATAGGGGGCTGTCACTGGTAGTCGCCCCAAGCGTGTCCGATGCTTGGACCATTCCTAGGCGGCCCTGAAGCCTCTTCCGTCTAGCCGTTGGGGCCTTCCCGCCCCATCCCTCGCCTCGCACCCCCGATTGCTATGCGGTGAGGCTCCTCGGCCGCCTTGGAACCATCTGTGTATCG
>NW_026729064.1:115000-130000 GCF_030272615.1 Cryptomeria japonica | reverse complement strand
CGTTTTTTTTTTGCCTTTTATGGAAATTAGTGAAGGCATCGCATCAAAGGTGCGCACCTCGCTGCCCACCTTGGTGTGCTCCGAGGTGCCCACCACGGTGCGCAACGCCGGTGCGAACCCGGGAGCGCCCCGATGTGTGCTCCAAGGTGCGGCGTGCACGAAGTCGGACCCCGGTTTGCCCCGGGTGCGCACCTCGCGTGCACCTTGGTGCGCACACCTTGGCTGGGTTGCGCGGCCTGGTGGGCACCATGGTGCGCACCAAGGAGCGCTCCGAAGTGTGCTCCAAGGTGCGGCGTGCACGAAGTCGGAGCCCGGTTTGCCCCGGGTACGCACCTCGCGTGCACCTTCGCCGGGGTGGGCACCTCGGCTGGGTTGCGCGCCCTGGTGCGCACCAAGGAGCGCTCCGAAGTGTGCTCCAAGGTGCGGCGTGCACGAAGTCGGAGCCCGGTTTGCCCCGGGTGCGCACCTTCGCCGCGGTGCGCACCATGGCGTGCACGAAGTCGGAGCCCGGTTTGCCCCGGGTGCGCACCTCGCGTGCACCTTCGGCGGGGTTGCGCGCCCTGGTGGGCACCATGGTGCGCACCAAGGAGCGCTCCGAAGTGTGCTCCAAGGTGCGGCGTGCACGAAGTCGGAGCCCGGTTTGCCCCGGGTGCGCACCTCGCGTGCACCTTCGGCGGGGTTGCGCGCCCTGGTGGGCACCATGGTGCGCACCAAGGAGCGCTCCGAAGTGTGCTCCAAGGTGCGGCGTGCACGAAGTCGGAGCCCGGTTTGCCCCGGGTGCGCACCTCGCGTGCACCTTCGCCGCGGTGGGCACCATGGCGTGCACGAAGTCGGAGCCCGGTTTGCCCCGGGTGCGCACCTCGCGTGCACCTTCGCCGGGGTGGGCACCTCGGCTGGGTTGCGCGCCCTGGTGCGCACCAAGGAGCGCTCCGAAGTGTGCTCCAAGGTGCGGCGTGCACGAAGTCGGAGCCCGGTTTGCCCCGGGTGCGCACCTCGCGTGCACCTTCGCCAGGGTGGGCACCTCGGTGCGCACACCTTCTCAATGTTTTCTTGCCTTTTCTGGAAATTGGTGAAGGCAGCGCATCAAAGGTGCGCACCTCGGTGTGCTCCGAGGTGCGAACCCGAGAGCGCTCCGAGGTGCCCACGAAGTCGAAAGTCGGGTTAATTGCATTGTTTTCCCCGGGTGCGCTCCGAGGTGCGCAACATCGGCGCGCACCAAGGAGGGCTCCGAAGTGTGCTCCAAGGTGCGCACGATGGCGTGCACCTCTGGTGCGCACGATTCGGAGCTCGGTTTGACCGGGGTGCGCACACCTTGGCTGGGTTGCGCACCTTTTGTGCGCTCCAAGGTGCGCACGAAGTCGGAGCTCGGTTTGCCCCGGGTGCGCACCTTCGCCAGGGTGCGCACCTTGATGCGCACGCCTTGGCTGGGCTGCGCACCTTGGTGGGCGCCATGGTGCGCACCTTTCGTGCGCTCCAAGGTGCGCACGAAGTCGGAGCTCGGTTTGCCCCGGGTGCGCACCTTGGTGGGCGCCATGGTGCACTCCGAGGTGCCCAAGATTGGTGCGCACCAAGGAGCGCTCCGAAGTGCGCTCCAAGGTGCGCGCGAAGTCGAAAGTTGGGTTAATTGTCCGGTTTGCCTCGGGTGCGCACCTTGCGTGCACCTTCGCCAGGGTGGGCTGGGCTGCGCACACCTTGGCACCCGCGTTTCCTTCATTTTAAATTTTTTTTTTTTACAATCTCTCAAGTGGGAAATTCTATAATCTCAACTTTTTTTGCCTTTTCAGGAAACTTTTGAATGGAGCGCATCATTGGTGCGCTCCGAAGTGTGCTCCAAAGCTCTCTCCAGCTGCGTGCACCTGCCCCGGCCGCGCACCCGGCCCCGCCCAGCTTCGCTCACCTGTCCCGGGCGTCTGGTGCGGAACCTTAGAGTAAGAAACATCACCGTGCACCTTGGCCAACGTGCGCGACTCGACCGAGCGCGCACTGGCCGAGGTGCACACCGATTTCACCTGGGTGCGCGCGCAGCACCTCGGGCGCACCGGGGTGCGCGCACAACGCCCGGGTTGCACCGTGGCCTGTGTGCTCGGGGCGCCTCGGGTGCGCGCTCGGTGTCGCCCCCGCGCGCGCGGTAGTGCGGGCAGCGCACCCCGGCCCGGCCCGGCCCCGACGAGAACGCAAACGGGCAAAAGGTTTATTCAAATAGCATTGCGACGCCCGGCGAAAAACTAAAAAAGGGTGCAACACCGGGACTTCCCGGGAGGTCACCCATCCCAGTACTACTCCGGCCCAAGCGCGCTTAACTGCGGAGTTCTGATGGGATCCGGTGCACTAACGCTGGTATGATCGCACCCGTTATGAGCTTGTCGCAGTGTGTACTTAGCAAACCGCGACCCACGTGCGAATCCACCCCGGCCACCCACCCCCGTCGAGGTGCACACCCTCCCTCGCGAAGTGCGCCCCGTTCGCCAAGTGTGAGCCCTGCCCGGGTGCGCGCACCTTGCTAGGGCGTCGGGTGTGCACCCGGCCCGGCCTACGTGCGTGCACCTGGAGGGGGCGTCGTGTGCGTGCAGTGTCCCGTCTGCAACGCGGTGCCCACACACCACCTCGGGCGCAACGACCTGCGCTCACATGTGGGCCGAGTGCACCTTGGTGCATGTTCGGGGCGCCTCGGGTGCACGCTCGATCTTGCCCCGGTGCACCAAGGCGCTCGGTTTGCCCCGGGTGCGCACTTGGTGCAAGGTGGGCACCCAAAATAGGGATCAAGCACCAAAACACAAGTTTCGGGATGCAAAATGGGACCCAAGGACCACAAATGCGTTCCAAGACCCATGATGGGTCCACGAGAACAAAAATGTGTTCCGAGACTTAATAAACAAATATTGGGTTTTAGGAGAAGAAACATGCTCTGATGCCCAAAACGAGAATCGACCCCGAAAAGGCCACAGGCCAAAAGTGGGATGCGAGACAAAAAAAAATGGGACCCGAGGACCAAAATTGGGTTCCCAGGTCGAAGACAGGGCAACCGGACAAGAAACGACCTCTAAGGCTCGAAATGAGTCCCGACGACTAAAACTTGACAAGAAGCACCCATCAGGCACCCAACTCGACACCCATGGGATGCCGACCCACCCGGGCTTCCACCTAGCACACCTTGGCACCCACCCACCCTCGCACCCAACCTCGCACCCAACTTAGCACCTTTGAACCCACATTGGCACTCACCCTGACCCTGGCACCTTGGAACCCACATTGGCACTCACCTTGACCCTGGCACCCACCTTTGCACTCACCTTGGGACCCACCCTGGCTCCCACCTCGGCACCCACCCAGACACCCACCTTGGTTCCTTGGCACCCACCTTGGATCCTTGGCACCCACCCCGACACCCACCTTGGCACGCAACTTGGCTACTTGCCACCCACCTTGGCTCCTTGACGCCCACCCCGACAACCACCCCGTGACCTACCCTGGCTAGGGTTGGTGCACACCCACCCTGGTGCCCACCTTGGCACCCACCCTATGACCCACCTTGGCACGCACCTTAGTACCCACCCCGTTACCCACCCTAGGACCCACCCCGTGACCCACCTTGGCCAGGGTGGGTGCACCCACCCTGGTGCCCACCTTGGCACCCACCCATCCTAGCACCCAGCCTGTGACCGGGCTTGGAACCCAACCTTGCACCCGCACCCGTCTTGGCCAGTGTGGGTGCGCACCCATCCTGGCACCCACGTTGTGACACACCCTTTAACCCACGCACCCTAGCACCCACGTTGGCACCCACCTTGGAACCCAACCTAGCAACTTGGCACCCACCCCGTGACCCACCTTGGCATCCACCATAGCAGTCGCCGACTTGGCACCCACCTCGGCACCCACCTTGACACTTGTGGACCCACCTTGCCACTCACCCTAGCATCGACCCATCCTAGCACCCACCCTGGCACCTTTGCACCCTAGCACTCACCCATCCTAGCACCTAACCTGTGACCCACCTTGACACTCACCCTCGCACCCACCTTGGAACCCAACCTAGCACCCACCCACCCTGACACCAACCCTAGCACCTACCCACCCTTGCACCCACCCTGTGACCCATCTTGGCACCCACCCATCCTACCACTCAACCTATCACCCACCTTCTCACCCACCTTGGCATCCACCTTAGCACCCACCCACACTGGCACCTTGGCACCCACCTCGGGCAAGGTGGGTGCACACCCACCCTGGCACCCAATTTAGAACCCACCGAGCATGTTACCCACCTTGGCACCCACATTGCAGCCCACCCTAGTACCCACCCTATGACCCACATTGGCATCCACACCCTAGCACCCAGGCACCTCGACACCCGCCTTGACACCCACCCTAGCACTGAACCTGTGACCCACCTTGGAACTCACCCTAGAACCCACCCACCCTGTGAACCACCTTGGCATCCACCTTAGCACCCACCCACCTTGGCACCCACTCTAGCACTCACCCATCCTAACACCCAACTTGTTACCCACCTTGGCACCCGCCCTCGCGTCCACCTTGAAACCCACCCTAGCACCCACCCACGCAGGAGCCCACCTTGGCACCCAACCTAACACCCACGCATCCTGGCACCCAACTTGTGACCCACCTTGGAACCCACCCTAGTACCCACCTTTGAACCCACTATATCACCAACCCACCTTGGCACCCACCCTATGACCCTCTTTGGAATCCACCCTAGCACGCACCCACCCTGGCACCCACCATGGAGCGCACCCTAGCACCCACCCACCTCGGCACGCACCTCAACACCCACCTTGGTGTGCGCACTGCGCCAACCTCTCAAAGACCCTATGTGGTGCGCTCCAAAGTGTACACCTTTGGTGCGCTCCAAGGTGCGCACCTTTGGTGCACACCGAGGTGCACACCAAAGTGTGCACCGAGGTGAGCACCAAAGTGCACTCCAGGGTGCACACCAAGGCGTGCACCTTTGGTGCGGTCAATGCAAACGAATTCGGAAGTTGGGGTCGATGTCCTAATCGCTGCTGCAGACTACACGTATGAGAATCGGACAAATAGCTTTATATAGGGGAGGTGTTGCGTTTGATGGGTCGACTCCCCTGGTTGTGTGCACTGCACCAACTTCAAAGACCCTGTCTTGTTTAAGAAGTCAAAAGTTGGGGTGGATGTCCTAATCATTGCTGCAGTCTACGCATGTATGAGAATCAGACAAATAGCTTATATAGGGGAGGTGTTGCATTCGGTGGGTTGACTCCCCTGGTTGTGCGCACTGCGCCAACCTCAAAGACCCCGCATAGCAGAAGAAGTCGGAAGTCGGATTTTGGTGAGCACCAAGGCGTGCACCTTTGGTGCGGTCAACGCAGACGAATTCAGAAGTTGGGGTGGATGTCCTAATCGTTGTTGCAGGCTACACATGTATGAGAATCAGACAAATAGCTTATATAGGGGAGGTGTTGGGTTTGATGGGTCAACTCCCTTGGTTGTGCGCATTACGCCAACCTCAAAGACCTTGTTTTCGTTAAGAAGTCAAAAGTTGGGGTCAATGTCCTAATGGCTCCTGCAGGCTACACATGTATGAGAATCGGACAAATAGCTTATATAGGGGAGGTGTTGGGTTTGATGGGTCGACTCCCCTGGTTGTGCGCATTACGTCAACCTCAAAGACCTTGTTTTCGTTAAGAAGTCAAAAGTTGGGGTCGATGTCCTAATTGCTCCTGTAGACTACACATGTATGAGAATCAGACAAATAGCTTATATAGGGGAGGTGTTGGGTTTGATGGGTTGACTCCCCTAGTTGTTCGCATTACACCAACCTCAAAGACCTTGTTTTCGTTTAGAAGCCGAAAGTTGGGGTCGATGTCCTAATTGCTCCTGCAGGCTACGCATGTATGAGAATCAGACAAATAGCTTATATAGGGGAGGTGTTGGGTTTGATGGGTCGACTCCCCTGGTTGTGCGCATTGCGCCAACCTCAAAGACCCTGCATTGCGGATGAAGTCGAAAGTCAGAGTTTGGTGTGCTACAAGGTGTGGTCGAAGGTGCTCACCTAGGTGTGCACCTTTGGAGCACAGGAAAAGTGCCCTCCAAAAGTGCGCACCTTTGGAGTGCACAAAAGTGCCCTCCAAAAGTGCGCACCTTTGGAGCGCAGAAAAGTGCCCTCCAAAAAGTGCCCTCCAAAAGTGCGCACCTTTGGAGCGCAGAAAAGTGCCCTCCAAAAGTGCGCACCTTTGGAGCGCAGAAAAGTGCCCTCCAAAAAGTGCCCTCCAAAAGTGCGCACCTTTGGAGCGCAGAAAAGTGCCCTCCAAAAGTGCGCACCTTTGGAGCGCAGAAAAGTGCCCTCCAAAAAGTGCCCTCCAAAAGTGCGCACCTTTGGAGCGCAGAAAAGTGCCCTCCAAAAAGTGCCCTCCAAAAGTGCGCACCTTTGGAGCGCAGAAAAGTGCCCTCCAAAAAGTGCCCTCCAAAAGTGCGCACCTTTGGAGCGCAGAAAAGTGCCCTCCAAAAAGTGCCCTCCAAAAGTGCGCACCTTTGGAGCGCAGAAAAGTGCCCTCCAAAAAGTGCCCTCCAAAAGTGCGCACCTTTGGAGCGCAGAAAAGTGCCCTCCAAAAGTGCGCACCTTTGGAGCGCACAAAAGTGCCCTCCAAAAGTGCGCACTTTTGGTGCGCACCAAGGCGCTGGTTCGGTCGTTGCAGGCGAGTTCGGAAGTTGGGGTCGATGTCCTGAGCGGAGGTGCAAACTACACAGGTGTCGGAATCGGACAAATAGCTTATATAGGGGAGGTGTATGCTTCGATGGGTCGACTCCCCAGGTTGAGCGCACCGCGCCAACCTCAAAGACCCTACGGTATGGATGAAGTCGGAAGTTGGGTCCGATGACCAATTCGATTAGTAGGTATGCTCATGAGGTCGGAATTTGGGTCCGATGACCTGCCATGTGCAGGAAGGCGAATGTTGACACTGTGCGTTGCAAGGTGCACACCAAGGCGCTGGTGCGGTCTTTTTAGTCGAGTTCGGAAGTTGGGGTCGATGTCCTGATCGGAGGTGCAAGCTACACAGGTGTGGGAATCGGACAAATAGCTTATATAGGGGAGGTGTATGCTTCGTTGGGTCGACTCCCCGGGTTGAGCGCACCGCGCCAACCTCAAAGACCCTACGGTATGGATGAAGTCGGAAGTTGGGTCCGATGACCGATTCGATATGTAGGCATACTCGCGAGGTCGGAATTTGGGTCCGATGACCTGCCACGTGCAGGAAGGCGAATGTTGGCACTGTGCGTTGCAAGGTGCGCACCAAGGCGCTGGTTCGGTCGTTGGAGGCGAGTTCGGAAGTTGGGGTCGATGTCTTGATCGGAGGTGCAAACTACACAGGTGTGGGAATCGGACAAATAGCTTATATAGGGGAGGTGTATGCTTCGTTGGGTCGACTCCCCGGGTTGAGCGCACCGCGCCAACCTCAAAGACCCTACGGTATGGATGAAGTCGGAAGTTGGGTCCGATGACCGATTCGATATGTAGGCATACTCGCGAGGTCGGAATTTGGGTCCGATGACCTGCCATGTGCAGGAAGGCGAATGTTGGGACTGTGCGTCGCAAGGTGCGCACCAAGGCGCTGGTGCCGTCGTTGCAGTCGAGTTCGGAAGTTGGGGTCGATGTCCTGGTCAGAGGTGCAAACTACACAGGTGTGGGAATCGGACAAATAGCTTATATAGGGGAGGTGTATGCTTCGATGGGTCGACTCCCTGGGTTGAGCGCACCGCGCCAACCTCAAAGACCCTACAGTATGGATGAAGTCGGAAGTTGGGTCCGATGACCGATTCGATACGTAGGCATATTGGCGAGGTCTGAATTTGTGTCCGATGACCTGCCATGCGCAGGAAGGCGGAATTTGGGTCCGATGACCGAGTTGATGGCGTGCCATGCGCAGAAAGGCGGAATTTGGGTCCGATGACCGAGTTGATGTTGATGGCCCGCCATGCACAGGAAGGCGGAATTTGGGTCCGATGACCGATTTGAAGGCGTGCCATACGCAAAAAGGCGGAGTTTGGGTCCGATGACCGAGTTGATATTGATGGCCCGCCATGCGCAGGAAGGCGGAATTTGGGTCCGATGACCTGACATACGCATGGAGTCCGACTCGGGGGCCGATGTTCGATTCGATGACTTGCATTGTGGGTAAAGTCGGAAGTTGTGGTCTTTGACCCGATTCGATGACCAGACTTCGGCTGCTTGAGAATCGGACAAATAACTTATATAGGGGAGGTAGTGTTCTCGAGCATCCTCCCCCCGTGCCCGTTTATGTCGATTGATGCTGGTGCTCGACTGGTTGGAGCGCTCGGATGCAAAAATCTTGCACCAGGATTTATCGATTGTGATGGACACGGCAAGTCTCCTGATTGCTATGCAGGAGCTCATCGTGAATCTCTATGCGGCCTTGGTATGGACTCGACCTGCGGAATGGTTCGGCAATGGTAGTCGCTCCAACACGTCCTTGCAATGGCCACAGAGGTGATTCGACTAGAGCTCCAGTCTAGCTTTTGGGTTGCTTGGCGGACTGGTATAGCCGCGATCGAGTTCCGGCCATGAACGTTTTAGATAGCTCTTGGGCTTTCTGGGACGGAAGTCGGAAGTTTGGGCTGTTGTCCGATTTGATGACCATTCTTCGGATGTGTGAGAATCGGACAAATAACTTATATAGGGGACTGTGTTGTCTCACGCAGCCCCCTCCGTGCCCCTCTATCTCGACCGATGTTGGTGCTTGAAAGGGTTGGGATCGCTCGGATTTATAAACGTGCACCACCATTTGTCGAGTGTGAGGGACGCGGCAGGTCTCCTAAATGCTATGCGGGCGCTCTCTGAGAATCTCTATCCGGCCTCGACACAGACTAGTCTTGCTGAATGGTTTGGCACTGGTAGTCGATCCAACACGTCGTTGTTGTGGCCGCCTAGGCGATTCGATTCGAGCCCCCGTCTAGCTTTTGGGTTGCTTGGCGGATTTTGCCCTATCCGCAAGTGAGCTCGGTCCCTAAACGTTCGAGAAACCCGATTGCTATGCGCCGACTCTCTTTCTTGCGAGCCTCCATCTAGCTTTTGGGTCTCTACGGAACGGAAGTCGGAATCTGGGACCGTTGTTTGATTCGACGAGGCAGACTACGGTTGTGCGAGAATCGGACAAATAACTTATATAGGGGAGGTGTTGACTGGAGCATTCTCCCCCGTGCCCCTCTAACTCGACCAATGCTGGCGCTCGAACGGTGGTAGCGCTCGGATTTTCATTGAGCGCCAGCATTGGTCGATTTAGAGGGGCATGCGAGATTCCCGAATGCTATGCGAGGGCTCTAACGGAAATGTCTATTGGTTTCGGTATGGATGCAATTGCGAGTGGTTCGGCAAAGGTAGTCGTTCCGATGCGTCCATGTCGTGGCCAAATCGATAATTCGATTTGAGCCCTCGTATAGCATTTGGGTCTCTCGATGTGATTCCGCATTCCAGTCCCTTTGGGCACTGCTTGAGCCGCATCCCAGGGGGTTCCCTTCCCAATAATCTGCCTCGCAACCCGATTGCTATGCGGTGAGGCTCCTCGGCCGCCTCGGAACTATCTGTGTATCAGACGCATCGCGGGATAAGGGGTTGGCAACGGTAGTCGCCCCAAGCGCGTCCGATGCTTGGACCATTCCGAGGCGGCCCTGAAGCCTCTTCCGTCTAGCCGTTGGGTCCTTCTCGCCGCATCCCTCGCCTCGCACCCCGATTGCTATGCGGTGAGGCTCCTCGGCCGCCTCGGAACTATCTGTGTATCGGACGCGTCGCGGGATAAGGGGTTGTCACTGGTAGTCGCCCCAAGCGCGTCCGATGCTTGGACCATTCCGAGGCGGCCCTGAAGCCTCTTCCGTCTAGCCGTTGGGTCCTTCTCGCCGCATCCCTCGCCTCGCACCCCGATTGCTATGCGGTGAGGCTCCTCGGCCGCCTCGGAACTATCTGTGTATCGGACGCGTCGCGGGATAAGGGGTTGTCATTGGTAGTCGCCCCAAGCGCGTCCGATGCTTGGACCATTCCGAGGCGGCCCTGAAGCCTCTTCCGTCTAGCCGTTGGGTCCTTCTCGCCGCATCCCTCGCCTCGCACCCCGATTGCTATGCGGTGAGGCTCCTCGGCCGCCTCGGAACTATCTGTGTATCGGACGCGTCGCGGGATAAGGGGTTGTCACTGGTAGTCGCCCCAAGCGCGTCCGATGCTTGGACCATTCCGAGGCGGCCCTGAAGCCTCTTCCGTCTAGCCGTTGGGTCCTTCTCGCCGCATCCCTCGCCTCGCACCCCGATTGCTATGCGGTGAGGCTCCTCGGCCGCCTCGGAACTATCTGTGTATCGGACGCGTCGCGGGATAAGGGGTTGTCACTGGTAGTCGCCCCAAGCGCGTTCGATGCTTGGACCATTCCGAGGCGGCCCTGAAGCCTCTTCCGTCTAGCCGTTGGGTCCTTCTCGCCGCATCCCTCGCCTCGCACCCCGATTGCTATGCGGTGAGGCTCCTCGGCCGCCTTGGAACTATCTGTGTATCGGACGCGTCGCGGGATAAGGGGTTGTCACTGGTAGTCGCCCCAAGCGCGTCCGATGCTTAGACCATTCCGAGGCGGACCCGAAGCCTCTTCCGTCTAGCCGTTGGGTCCTTCTCGCCGCATCCTTCGCCTCGCACCCCGATTGCTATGCGGTGAGGCTCCTCGGCCGCCTCGGAACTATCTGTGTATCGGACGCGTCGCGGGATAAGGGGTTGTCACTGGTAGTCGCCCCAAGCGCGTCCGATGCTTGGACCATTCCGAGGCGGACCCGAAGCCTCTTCCGTCTAGCCGTTGGGTCCTTCTCGCCGCATCCCTCGCCTCGCACCCCGATTGCTATGCGGTGAGGCTCCTCGGCCGCCTTGGAACTATCTGTGTATCGGACGCGTCGCGGGATAAGGGGTTGTCACTGGTAGTCGCCCCAAGCGCGTCCGATGCTTGGACCATTCCGAGGCGGACCCGAAGCCTCTTCCGTCTAGCCGTTGGGTCCTTCTCGCCGCATCCCTCGCCTCGCACCCCGATTGCTATGCGGTGAGGCTCCTCGGCCGCCTTGGAACTATCTGTGTATCGGACGCGTCGCGGGATAAGGGGTTGTCACTGGTAGTCGCCCCAAGCGCGTCCGATGCTTGGACCATTCCGAGGCGGACCCGAAGCCTCTTCCGTCTAGCCGTTGGGTCCTTCTCGCCGCATCCCTCGCCTCGCACCCCGATTGCTATGCGGTGAGGCTCCTCGGCCGCCTTGGAACTATCTGTGTATCGGACGCGTCGCGGGATAAGGGGTTGTCACTGGTAGTCGCCCCAAGCGCGTCCGATGCTTGGACCATTCCGAGGCGGCCCCGAAGCCTCTTCCGTGTAGCCGTTGGGTCCTTCTCGCCGCATCCCTCGCCTCGCACCCCGATTGCTATGCGGTGAGGCTCCTCGGCCGCCTTGGAACTATCTGTGTATCGGACGCGTCGCGGGATAAGGGGTTGTCACTGGTAGTCGCCCCAAGCGCGTCCGATGCTTGGACCATTCCGAGGCGGCCCCGAAGCCTCTTCCGTGTAGCCGTTGGGTCCTTCTCGCCGCATCCCTCGCCTCGCACCCCGATTGCTATGCGGTGAGGCTCCTCGGCCGCCTTGGAACTATCTGTGTATCGGACGCGTCGCGGGATAAGGGGTTGTCACTGGTAGTCGCCCCAAGCGCGTCCGATGCTTGGACCATTCCGAGGCGGACCTGAAGCCTCTTCCCTCTAGCCGTTGGGGCTTTCTCGCCGCATCCCTCGCCTCGCACCCTGATTGCTATGCTGTGAGGCTCCTCGGCCGCCTTGGAACTATCTGTGTATCGGACGCATCGCGGGATAAGGGGTTGGCAGTGGTAGTCGCCCCAAGCGCATCCGATGCTTGGACCATTCCGAGGCGGCCCTGCAGCCTCTTCCGTCTAGCCGTTGGGGCCATCTCGCCGCATCCCCCACCTCGCACCACGATTGCTATGCGGTGAGGCTCCTTGGCCGCCTCGGAACTATCTGTGTATCGGACGCATCGCGGGATAAGGGGTTGTCACTGGTAGTCGCCCCAAGCGCGTCCGATGCTTGGACTATTCCGAGGCGGCCCTGCAGCCTCTTCCGTCTAGCCGTTGGGGCCATCTCGCTGCATCCCCCACCTCCTCGGCCGCCTCGGAACTATCTGTGTATCGGACGCATCGCGGGATAAGGGGTTGGCAGTGGTAGTCGCCCCAAGCGCGTCCGATGCTTGGACTATTCCGAGGCAGCCCTGCAGCCTCTTCCGTCTAGCCTTTGGGGCCATCTCGCCGCATCCCTCGCCTCGCACCCCGATTGCTATGCGGTGAGGCTCCTCGGCCGCCTGGGAACTATCTTCGTATCGGACGCATCGCGGGATAAGGGGTTGTCACTGGTAGTCGCCCCAAGCGCGTCCGATGCTTGGACTATTCCGAGGCGGCCCTGTGGCCTCTTCCGTCTAGCCGTTGGGGCCATCTCGCCGCATCCCCCACCTCGCACCCCGATTGCTATGCGGTGAGGCTCTTCGGCCGCCTTGGAACTATCTTCGTATCGGACGCATTGCGGGATAAGGGGTTGTCACTGGTAGTGGCCCCAAGCGCGTCCGATGCTTGGACTATTCCGAGGCGGCCCTGCAGCCTCTTCCGTCTAGCCGTTGGGGCCATCTCGCCGCATCCCCCACCTCGCACCCCGATTGCTATGCGGTGAGGCTCCTCGGCCGCCTTGGAACTATCTTCGTATCGGACGCATCGCGGGATAAGGGGTTGTCACTGGTAGTCGCCCCAAGCGCGTCCGATGCTTGGACTATTCCGACGCGGCCCTGTGGCCTCTTCCGTCTAGCCGTTGGGGCCATCTCGCCGCATCCCCCACCTCGCACCCCGATTGCTATGCGGTGAGGCTCCTCGGCCGCCTTGGAACCATCTTCGTATCGGACGCATCGCGGGATAGGGGGCTGTCACTGGTAGTCGCCCCAAGCGTGTCCGATGCTTGGACCATTCCTAGGCGGCCCTGAAGCCTCTTCCGTCTAGCCGTTGGGGCCTTCCCGCCCCATCCCTCGCCTCGCACCCCCGATTGCTATGCGGTGAGGCTCCTCGGCCGCCTTGGAACCATCTGTGTATCGGACGCATCGCGGGATAAGGGGTTGGCACTGGCAGTCGCCCCAAGCGCGTCCGATGCTTGGACCATTCCGAGGTGGCCCTGAAGCCTCTTCCGTCTAGCCGTTGGGGCCTTCCCGCCCCATCCCTCGCCTCGCACCCCGATTGATATGCGGTGAGGCTCCTCGGCCGCCTTGGAACTATCTGTGTATCGGACGCATCGCGGGATAAGGGGTTGGCACTGGTAGTCGTCCCAATCGCATCCGATGCTTGGACCATTCCGAGGCGGCCCTGCAGCCTCTTCCGTTTAGCCGTCGGGGCCTTCCCGCCGCATCCCTCGCCTCGCATCCCGATTCCTATGCGGTGAGTCTTCTCGGCCGCCGCGGAACTATACCTGTTATTGCTACTGCATCCTTCGGCTGGTAACCTCCTCTGCCGCCTTGGAACGTTCTCTTTGTCGGACGCGTCGCGGGATAAGGGGTTGGCACTGGTAGTCGCCCCAAGCGCGCCCGATGCATAGACCGCTCCGAGTCAACCTTGCTTTCAGCCTCTCACATGCATAGACCTCTCTGAGTCGACCCTGCAGCCTCTCACGTTTAGCCTTTGGAATCTCGCCTCACAACATGATTGCTATCCTTGATGCATCCCTTGCCTCGAGCCCTGATTGCTTTCTTGGCTGCATCCCTCCTCTCCTCACAGCCCGGTTGTCATCACTGCTTCATCCGTCGCTTCATGCATTCTGGCTGCTGGGCCCTTCCCACCGCACACCTCGATTGCTATCTCTTCTGCATCACACACCCCGATTGCTATCTCTGCTACATCCCTCGGCTCTCACTTCTGCATCCTTCGCCTCACACCTCGATTGCTATCAATGCTGCATCCGTAACCTCACACCCCGATTGCTATGCGGGGAGGCTCCTTGGCCGCCTTGGAAATTTCTGTGTGTCGGACGCACCGCGGGATAAGGGGTTGGCACTGGTAGTCGCCCCAAGTGCGCCCGATTCTTAGACCGCTTCGAGGTGACCTCGTAGCCTCTTTCGTCCAGGCTTCCTGCCTTCAACGCCCTTTTTACACCTCGATTGCTATGCGCGGGCTCGTTGGCGTCTATCACCTCTCTGCGAAGAGTGGCACGATGATTGTTGGGGTAAATCGTAGCAGTCCGATCTCTGGCCTTGGGCCATTGTGAGGGCTGATCGATTTCCTGTGTGCATCTCGTGTTCGCCCAGTAACAGACTCGACGACTTGTAATCGGTCTTGTTCCCGATTGTTCCTGGAGGTAGTCTTCGGAACTCTTGGATTTGACCTGTCACTCGAACTGTCCTCTTCCGAGGATGCTTGTGTGTGTGTGCTTGTGCCATTTCCTTGGCGGTATTAACGAGATATTAAAGAGCGGAGTGAGCGCCTCGCCCAGCTATGTTTGGGGCTCTCACTCCCTTACCCGGTGTGCGACCGCTTTGCACGTAGGTTGCGGAGCATCGCGACTCTTTCGATGTTTGGCGGTTGTCTTCCGGTGATGCGTTGGTCCCGAAGTGCACGTTACTAGCATTTCTGCCATTGTTCTCGATCTTTGGCACGTTCCTTCGTTGCAATTGGATATATATCTCCGTTTATACGCGCAGGCTTCTCCCGCCTATTCAGCGCTGTCCCACTCTCAGCACTCTCGTGGTCTCCTTGGCTTCTCTCTCCCGTGAGCGAGCTCTCTTCTCGAGTCTTTTCCATGTCCCATGGAGGTTGCCTTGCGAAATTCGGGCACACAAACGTGACCGGATAAGAGCGGAATTGCCTATGAGGAGAAGCTCACCTTAGGGAGCAGCAATGCCGAGTGTTTCGACAGAGGGTAGAGGGGGCGTTGTTTGGGCGGTTGCACAAAAGAGTGCTAC
>NW_026729064.1:90000-105000 GCF_030272615.1 Cryptomeria japonica | reverse complement strand
GCGCACGAAGTCGGAAGTAGGGTTAATTGCCCGGGTGCGCACCTTTGCCAGGGTGGGCACCTTACCTGGGCTGCGCACCAGGGCGGGCTCAAGATGGCACGCGCGTTCCGTTTTTTTCACTATCTTTCAAAACGAAAATTTTAAAATCTCCTTTTTTTTTTGCCTTTTCTGGAAATTAGTGAAGGCAGCGCATCAAAGGTGCGCACCTCGCTGCCCACCTTGGTGTGCTCTGAGGTGCGCACCCGGGAGCGCTACGAAGTGTGCTCCAAGGTGCGGCGTGCACGTTGTCGGAGCCCGGTTTGCCCCGGGTGCGCACCTCGCCTGCACCTTGGCCGGGGTGGGCACCTTGGCTGGGTTTGCCCAGGGTGCGCTCCGAAGCGGGGTTACTGGAGCGCCCCCTCTTTTTTTGTCAGAGCGTTTGGTGGGGTTTCTCGCATTGGCTCTTCCCAGGCCCGGTTGTTGGGTGCGCTCCCACCCTGGCGCGCGCGAAGTTGGAAGTTGGGTTAATTGCCCGGGCGCGCACCTTCGCCAGGGTGGGCACCTTGGTGCGCACACCTTGGCTGGGCTGCGCACCAGGGCGGGCTCAAGATGGCACCAGCATTCCCTTTTTCTCACTATCTTTCAAAACGGAAATTTTAAAATCTCGTTTTTTTTTTGCCTTTTATGGAAATTAGTGAAGGCATCGCATCAAAGGTGCGCACCTCGCTGCCCACCTTGGTGTGCTCCGAGGTGCCCACCACGGTGCGCAACGCCGGTGCGAACCCGGGAGCGCCCCGATGTGTGCTCCAAGGTGCGGCGTGCACGAAGTCGGACCCCGGTTTGCCCCGGGTGCGCACCTCGCGTGCACCTTGGTGCGCACACCTTGGCTGGGTTGCGCGGCCTGGTGGGCACCATGGTGCGCACCAAGGAGCGCTCCGAAGTGTGCTCCAAGGTGCGGCGTGCACGAAGTCGGAGCCCGGTTTGCCCCGGGTACGCACCTCGCGTGCACCTTCGCCGGGGTGGGCACCTCGGCTGGGTTGCGCGCCCTGGTGCGCACCAAGGAGCGCTCCGAAGTGTGCTCCAAGGTGCGGCGTGCACGAAGTCGGAGCCCGGTTTGCCCCGGGTGCGCACCTTCGCCGCGGTGCGCACCATGGCGTGCACGAAGTCGGAGCCCGGTTTGCCCCGGGTGCGCACCTCGCGTGCACCTTCGGCGGGGTTGCGCGCCCTGGTGGGCACCATGGTGCGCACCAAGGAGCGCTCCGAAGTGTGCTCCAAGGTGCGGCGTGCACGAAGTCGGAGCCCGGTTTGCCCCGGGTGCGCACCTCGCGTGCACCTTCGGCGGGGTTGCGCGCCCTGGTGGGCACCATGGTGCGCACCAAGGAGCGCTCCGAAGTGTGCTCCAAGGTGCGGCGTGCACGAAGTCGGAGCCCGGTTTGCCCCGGGTGCGCACCTCGCGTGCACCTTCGCCGCGGTGGGCACCATGGCGTGCACGAAGTCGGAGCCCGGTTTGCCCCGGGTGCGCACCTCGCGTGCACCTTCGCCGGGGTGGGCACCTCGGCTGGGTTGCGCGCCCTGGTGCGCACCAAGGAGCGCTCCGAAGTGTGCTCCAAGGTGCGGCGTGCACGAAGTCGGAGCCCGGTTTGCCCCGGGTGCGCACCTCGCGTGCACCTTCGCCAGGGTGGGCACCTCGGTGCGCACACCTTCTCAATGTTTTCTTGCCTTTTCTGGAAATTGGTGAAGGCAGCGCATCAAAGGTGCGCACCTCGGTGTGCTCCGAGGTGCGAACCCGAGAGCGCTCCGAGGTGCCCACGAAGTCGAAAGTCGGGTTAATTGCATTGTTTTCCCCGGGTGCGCTCCGAGGTGCGCAACATCGGCGCGCACCAAGGAGGGCTCCGAAGTGTGCTCCAAGGTGCGCACGATGGCGTGCACCTCTGGTGCGCACGATTCGGAGCTCGGTTTGACCGGGGTGCGCACACCTTGGCTGGGTTGCGCACCTTTTGTGCGCTCCAAGGTGCGCACGAAGTCGGAGCTCGGTTTGCCCCGGGTGCGCACCTTCGCCAGGGTGCGCACCTTGATGCGCACGCCTTGGCTGGGCTGCGCACCTTGGTGGGCGCCATGGTGCGCACCTTTCGTGCGCTCCAAGGTGCGCACGAAGTCGGAGCTCGGTTTGCCCCGGGTGCGCACCTTGGTGGGCGCCATGGTGCACTCCGAGGTGCCCAAGATTGGTGCGCACCAAGGAGCGCTCCGAAGTGCGCTCCAAGGTGCGCGCGAAGTCGAAAGTTGGGTTAATTGTCCGGTTTGCCTCGGGTGCGCACCTTGCGTGCACCTTCGCCAGGGTGGGCTGGGCTGCGCACACCTTGGCACCCGCGTTTCCTTCATTTTAAATTTTTTTTTTTTACAATCTCTCAAGTGGGAAATTCTATAATCTCAACTTTTTTTGCCTTTTCAGGAAACTTTTGAATGGAGCGCATCATTGGTGCGCTCCGAAGTGTGCTCCAAAGCTCTCTCCAGCTGCGTGCACCTGCCCCGGCCGCGCACCCGGCCCCGCCCAGCTTCGCTCACCTGTCCCGGGCGTCTGGTGCGGAACCTTAGAGTAAGAAACATCACCGTGCACCTTGGCCAACGTGCGCGACTCGACCGAGCGCGCACTGGCCGAGGTGCACACCGATTTCACCTGGGTGCGCGCGCAGCACCTCGGGCGCACCGGGGTGCGCGCACAACGCCCGGGTTGCACCGTGGCCTGTGTGCTCGGGGCGCCTCGGGTGCGCGCTCGGTGTCGCCCCCGCGCGCGCGGTAGTGCGGGCAGCGCACCCCGGCCCGGCCCGGCCCCGACGAGAACGCAAACGGGCAAAAGGTTTATTCAAATAGCATTGCGACGCCCGGCGAAAAACTAAAAAAGGGTGCAACACCGGGACTTCCCGGGAGGTCACCCATCCCAGTACTACTCCGGCCCAAGCGCGCTTAACTGCGGAGTTCTGATGGGATCCGGTGCACTAACGCTGGTATGATCGCACCCGTTATGAGCTTGTCGCAGTGTGTACTTAGCAAACCGCGACCCACGTGCGAATCCACCCCGGCCACCCACCCCCGTCGAGGTGCACACCCTCCCTCGCGAAGTGCGCCCCGTTCGCCAAGTGTGAGCCCTGCCCGGGTGCGCGCACCTTGCTAGGGCGTCGGGTGTGCACCCGGCCCGGCCTACGTGCGTGCACCTGGAGGGGGCGTCGTGTGCGTGCAGTGTCCCGTCTGCAACGCGGTGCCCACACACCACCTCGGGCGCAACGACCTGCGCTCACATGTGGGCCGAGTGCACCTTGGTGCATGTTCGGGGCGCCTCGGGTGCACGCTCGATCTTGCCCCGGTGCACCAAGGCGCTCGGTTTGCCCCGGGTGCGCACTTGGTGCAAGGTGGGCACCCAAAATAGGGATCAAGCACCAAAACACAAGTTTCGGGATGCAAAATGGGACCCAAGGACCACAAATGCGTTCCAAGACCCATGATGGGTCCACGAGAACAAAAATGTGTTCCGAGACTTAATAAACAAATATTGGGTTTTAGGAGAAGAAACATGCTCTGATGCCCAAAACGAGAATCGACCCCGAAAAGGCCACAGGCCAAAAGTGGGATGCGAGACAAAAAAAAATGGGACCCGAGGACCAAAATTGGGTTCCCAGGTCGAAGACAGGGCAACCGGACAAGAAACGACCTCTAAGGCTCGAAATGAGTCCCGACGACTAAAACTTGACAAGAAGCACCCATCAGGCACCCAACTCGACACCCATGGGATGCCGACCCACCCGGGCTTCCACCTAGCACACCTTGGCACCCACCCACCCTCGCACCCAACCTCGCACCCAACTTAGCACCTTTGAACCCACATTGGCACTCACCCTGACCCTGGCACCTTGGAACCCACATTGGCACTCACCTTGACCCTGGCACCCACCTTTGCACTCACCTTGGGACCCACCCTGGCTCCCACCTCGGCACCCACCCAGACACCCACCTTGGTTCCTTGGCACCCACCTTGGATCCTTGGCACCCACCCCGACACCCACCTTGGCACGCAACTTGGCTACTTGCCACCCACCTTGGCTCCTTGACGCCCACCCCGACAACCACCCTGTGACCTACCCTGGCTAGGGTTGGTGCACACCCACCCTGGTGCCCACCTTGGCACCCACCCTATGACCCACCTTGGCACGCACCTTAGTACCCACCCCGTTACCCACCCTAGGACCCACCCCGTGACCCACCTTGGCCAGGGTGGGTGCACCCACCCTGGTGCCCACCTTGGCACCCACCCATCCTAGCACCCAGCCTGTGACCGGGCTTGGAACCCAACCTTGCACCCGCACCCGTCTTGGCCAGTGTGGGTGCGCACCCATCCTGGCACCCACGTTGTGACACACCCTTTAACCCACGCACCCTAGCACCCACGTTGGCACCCACCTTGGAACCCAACCTAGCAACTTGGCACCCACCCCGTGACCCACCTTGGCATCCACCATAGCAGTCGCCGACTTGGCACCCACCTCGGCACCCACCTTGACACTTGTGGACCCACCTTGCCACTCACCCTAGCATCGACCCATCCTAGCACCCACCCTGGCACCTTTGCACCCTAGCACTCACCCATCCTAGCACCTAACCTGTGACCCACCTTGACACTCACCCTCGCACCCACCTTGGAACCCAACCTAGCACCCACCCACCCTGACACCAACCCTAGCACCTACCCACCCTTGCACCCACCCTGTGACCCATCTTGGCACCCACCCATCCTACCACTCAACCTATCACCCACCTTCTCACCCACCTTGGCATCCACCTTAGCACCCACCCACACTGGCACCTTGGCACCCACCTCGGGCAAGGTGGGTGCACACCCACCCTGGCACCCAATTTAGAACCCACCGAGCATGTTACCCACCTTGGCACCCACATTGCAGCCCACCCTAGTACCCACCCTATGACCCACATTGGCATCCACACCCTAGCACCCAGGCACCTCGACACTCGCCTTGACACCCACCCTAGCACTGAACCTGTGACCCACCTTGGAACTCACCCTAGAACCCACCCACCCTGTGAACCACCTTGGCATCCACCTTAGCACCCACCCACCTTGGCACCCACTCTAGCACTCACCCATCCTAACACCCAACTTGTTACCCACCTTGGCACCCGCCCTCGCGTCCACCTTGAAACCCACCCTAGCACCCACCCACGCAGGAGCCCACCTTGGCACCCAACCTAACACCCACGCATCCTGGCACCCAACTTGTGACCCACCTTGGAACCCACCCTAGTACCCACCTTTGAACCCACTATATCACCAACCCACCTTGGCACCCACCCTATGACCCTCTTTGGAATCCACCCTAGCACGCACCCACCCTGGCACCCACCATGGAGCGCACCCTAGCACCCACCCACCTCGGCACGCACCTCAACACCCACCTTGGTGTGCGCACTGCGCCAACCTCTCAAAGACCCTATGTGGTGCGCTCCAAAGTGTACACCTTTGGTGCGCTCCAAGGTGCGCACCTTTGGTGCACACCGAGGTGCACACCAAAGTGTGCACCGAGGTGAGCACCAAAGTGCACTCCAGGGTGCACACCAAGGCGTGCACCTTTGGTGCGGTCAATGCAAACGAATTCGGAAGTTGGGGTCGATGTCCTAATCGCTGCTGCAGACTACACGTATGAGAATCGGACAAATAGCTTTATATAGGGGAGGTGTTGCGTTTGATGGGTCGACTCCCCTGGTTGTGTGCACTGCACCAACTTCAAAGACCCTGTCTTGTTTAAGAAGTCAAAAGTTGGGGTGGATGTCCTAATCATTGCTGCAGTCTACGCATGTATGAGAATCAGACAAATAGCTTATATAGGGGAGGTGTTGCATTCGGTGGGTTGACTCCCCTGGTTGTGCGCACTGCGCCAACCTCAAAGACCCCGCATAGCAGAAGAAGTCGGAAGTCGGATTTTGGTGAGCACCAAGGCGTGCACCTTTGGTGCGGTCAACGCAGACGAATTCAGAAGTTGGGGTGGATGTCCTAATCGTTGTTGCAGGCTACACATGTATGAGAATCAGACAAATAGCTTATATAGGGGAGGTGTTGGGTTTGATGGGTCAACTCCCTTGGTTGTGCGCATTACGCCAACCTCAAAGACCTTGTTTTCGTTAAGAAGTCAAAAGTTGGGGTCAATGTCCTAATGGCTCCTGCAGGCTACACATGTATGAGAATCGGACAAATAGCTTATATAGGGGAGGTGTTGGGTTTGATGGGTCGACTCCCCTGGTTGTGCGCATTACGTCAACCTCAAAGACCTTGTTTTCGTTAAGAAGTCAAAAGTTGGGGTCGATGTCCTAATTGCTCCTGTAGACTACACATGTATGAGAATCAGACAAATAGCTTATATAGGGGAGGTGTTGGGTTTGATGGGTTGACTCCCCTAGTTGTTCGCATTACACCAACCTCAAAGACCTTGTTTTCGTTTAGAAGCCGAAAGTTGGGGTCGATGTCCTAATTGCTCCTGCAGGCTACGCATGTATGAGAATCAGACAAATAGCTTATATAGGGGAGGTGTTGGGTTTGATGGGTCGACTCCCCTGGTTGTGCGCATTGCGCCAACCTCAAAGACCCTGCATTGCGGATGAAGTCGAAAGTCAGAGTTTGGTGTGCTACAAGGTGTGGTCGAAGGTGCTCACCTAGGTGTGCACCTTTGGAGCACAGGAAAAGTGCCCTCCAAAAGTGCGCACCTTTGGAGTGCACAAAAGTGCCCTCCAAAAGTGCGCACCTTTGGAGCGCAGAAAAGTGCCCTCCAAAAAGTGCCCTCCAAAAGTGCGCACCTTTGGAGCGCAGAAAAGTGCCCTCCAAAAGTGCGCACCTTTGGAGCGCAGAAAAGTGCCCTCCAAAAAGTGCCCTCCAAAAGTGCGCACCTTTGGAGCGCAGAAAAGTGCCCTCCAAAAGTGCGCACCTTTGGAGCGCAGAAAAGTGCCCTCCAAAAAGTGCCCTCCAAAAGTGCGCACCTTTGGAGCGCAGAAAAGTGCCCTCCAAAAAGTGCCCTCCAAAAGTGCGCACCTTTGGAGCGCAGAAAAGTGCCCTCCAAAAAGTGCCCTCCAAAAGTGCGCACCTTTGGAGCGCAGAAAAGTGCCCTCCAAAAAGTGCCCTCCAAAAGTGCGCACCTTTGGAGCGCAGAAAAGTGCCCTCCAAAAAGTGCCCTCCAAAAGTGCGCACCTTTGGAGCGCAGAAAAGTGCCCTCCAAAAAGTGCCCTCCAAAAGTGCGCACCTTTGGAGCGCAGAAAAGTGCCCTCCAAAAGTGCGCACCTTTGGAGCGCACAAAAGTGCCCTCCAAAAGTGCGCACTTTTGGTGCGCACCAAGGCGCTGGTTCGGTCGTTGCAGGCGAGTTCGGAAGTTGGGGTCGATGTCCTGAGCGGAGGTGCAAACTACACAGGTGTCGGAATCGGACAAATAGCTTATATAGGGGAGGTGTATGCTTCGATGGGTCGACTCCCCAGGTTGAGCGCACCGCGCCAACCTCAAAGACCCTACGGTATGGATGAAGTCGGAAGTTGGGTCCGATGACCAATTCGATTAGTAGGTATGCTCATGAGGTCGGAATTTGGGTCCGATGACCTGCCATGTGCAGGAAGGCGAATGTTGACACTGTGCGTTGCAAGGTGCACACCAAGGCGCTGGTGCGGTCTTTTTAGTCGAGTTCGGAAGTTGGGGTCGATGTCCTGATCGGAGGTGCAAGCTACACAGGTGTGGGAATCGGACAAATAGCTTATATAGGGGAGGTGTATGCTTCGTTGGGTCGACTCCCCGGGTTGAGCGCACCGCGCCAACCTCAAAGACCCTACGGTATGGATGAAGTCGGAAGTTGGGTCCGATGACCGATTCGATATGTAGGCATACTCGCGAGGTCGGAATTTGGGTCCGATGACCTGCCACGTGCAGGAAGGCGAATGTTGGCACTGTGCGTTGCAAGGTGCGCACCAAGGCGCTGGTTCGGTCGTTGGAGGCGAGTTCGGAAGTTGGGGTCGATGTCTTGATCGGAGGTGCAAACTACACAGGTGTGGGAATCGGACAAATAGCTTATATAGGGGAGGTGTATGCTTCGTTGGGTCGACTCCCCGGGTTGAGCGCACCGCGCCAACCTCAAAGACCCTACGGTATGGATGAAGTCGGAAGTTGGGTCCGATGACCGATTCGATATGTAGGCATACTCGCGAGGTCGGAATTTGGGTCCGATGACCTGCCATGTGCAGGAAGGCGAATGTTGGGACTGTGCGTCGCAAGGTGCGCACCAAGGCGCTGGTGCCGTCGTTGCAGTCGAGTTCGGAAGTTGGGGTCGATGTCCTGGTCAGAGGTGCAAACTACACAGGTGTGGGAATCGGACAAATAGCTTATATAGGGGAGGTGTATGCTTCGATGGGTCGACTCCCTGGGTTGAGCGCACCGCGCCAACCTCAAAGACCCTACAGTATGGATGAAGTCGGAAGTTGGGTCCGATGACCGATTCGATACGTAGGCATATTGGCGAGGTCTGAATTTGTGTCCGATGACCTGCCATGCGCAGGAAGGCGGAATTTGGGTCCGATGACCGAGTTGATGGCGTGCCATGCGCAGAAAGGCGGAATTTGGGTCCGATGACCGAGTTGATGTTGATGGCCCGCCATGCACAGGAAGGCGGAATTTGGGTCCGATGACCGATTTGAAGGCGTGCCATACGCAAAAAGGCGGAGTTTGGGTCCGATGACCGAGTTGATATTGATGGCCCGCCATGCGCAGGAAGGCGGAATTTGGGTCCGATGACCTGACATACGCATGGAGTCCGACTCGGGGGCCGATGTTCGATTCGATGACTTGCATTGTGGGTAAAGTCGGAAGTTGTGGTCTTTGACCCGATTCGATGACCAGACTTCGGCTGCTTGAGAATCGGACAAATAACTTATATAGGGGAGGTAGTGTTCTCGAGCATCCTCCCCCCGTGCCCGTTTATGTCGATTGATGCTGGTGCTCGACTGGTTGGAGCGCTCGGATGCAAAAATCTTGCACCAGGATTTATCGATTGTGATGGACACGGCAAGTCTCCTGATTGCTATGCAGGAGCTCATCGTGAATCTCTATGCGGCCTTGGTATGGACTCGACCTGCGGAATGGTTCGGCAATGGTAGTCGCTCCAACACGTCCTTGCAATGGCCACAGAGGTGATTCGACTAGAGCTCCAGTCTAGCTTTTGGGTTGCTTGGCGGACTGGTATAGCCGCGATCGAGTTCCGGCCATGAACGTTTTAGATAGCTCTTGGGCTTTCTGGGACGGAAGTCGGAAGTTTGGGCTGTTGTCCGATTTGATGACCATTCTTCGGATGTGTGAGAATCGGACAAATAACTTATATAGGGGACTGTGTTGTCTCACGCAGCCCCCTCCGTGCCCCTCTATCTCGACCGATGTTGGTGCTTGAAAGGGTTGGGATCGCTCGGATTTATAAACGTGCACCACCATTTGTCGAGTGTGAGGGACGCGGCAGGTCTCCTAAATGCTATGCGGGCGCTCTCTGAGAATCTCTATCCGGCCTCGACACAGACTAGTCTTGCTGAATGGTTTGGCACTGGTAGTCGATCCAACACGTCGTTGTTGTGGCCGCCTAGGCGATTCGATTCGAGCCCCCGTCTAGCTTTTGGGTTGCTTGGCGGATTTTGCCCTATCCGCAAGTGAGCTCGGTCCCTAAACGTTCGAGAAACCCGATTGCTATGCGCCGACTCTCTTTCTTGCGAGCCTCCATCTAGCTTTTGGGTCTCTACGGAACGGAAGTCGGAATCTGGGACCGTTGTTTGATTCGACGAGGCAGACTACGGTTGTGCGAGAATCGGACAAATAACTTATATAGGGGAGGTGTTGACTGGAGCATTCTCCCCCGTGCCCCTCTAACTCGACCAATGCTGGCGCTCGAACGGTGGTAGCGCTCGGATTTTCATTGAGCGCCAGCATTGGTCGATTTAGAGGGGCATGCGAGATTCCCGAATGCTATGCGAGGGCTCTAACGGAAATGTCTATTGGTTTCGGTATGGATGCAATTGCGAGTGGTTCGGCAAAGGTAGTCGTTCCGATGCGTCCATGTCGTGGCCAAATCGATAATTCGATTTGAGCCCTCGTATAGCATTTGGGTCTCTCGATGTGATTCCGCATTCCAGTCCCTTTGGGCACTGCTTGAGCCGCATCCCAGGGGGTTCCCTTCCCAATAATCTGCCTCGCAACCCGATTGCTATGCGGTGAGGCTCCTCGGCCGCCTCGGAACTATCTGTGTATCAGACGCATCGCGGGATAAGGGGTTGGCAACGGTAGTCGCCCCAAGCGCGTCCGATGCTTGGACCATTCCGAGGCGGCCCTGAAGCCTCTTCCGTCTAGCCGTTGGGTCCTTCTCGCCGCATCCCTCGCCTCGCACCCCGATTGCTACGCGGTGAGGCTCCTCGGCCGCCTCGGAACTATCTGTGTATCGGACGCGTCGCGGGATAAGGGGTTGTCACTGGTAGTCGCCCCAAGCGCGTCCGATGCTTGGACCATTCCGAGGCGGCCCTGAAGCCTCTTCCGTCTAGCCGTTGGGTCCTTCTCGCCGCATCCCTCGCCTCGCACCCCGATTGCTATGCGGTGAGGCTCCTCGGCCGCCTCGGAACTATCTGTGTATCGGACGCGTCGCGGGATAAGGGGTTGTCATTGGTAGTCGCCCCAAGCGCGTCCGATGCTTGGACCATTCCGAGGCGGCCCTGAAGCCTCTTCCGTCTAGCCGTTGGGTCCTTCTCGCCGCATCCCTCGCCTCGCACCCCGATTGCTATGCGGTGAGGCTCCTCGGCCGCCTCGGAACTATCTGTGTATCGGACGCGTCGCGGGATAAGGGGTTGTCACTGGTAGTCGCCCCAAGCGCGTCCGATGCTTGGACCATTCCGAGGCGGCCCTGAAGCCTCTTCCGTCTAGCCGTTGGGTCCTTCTCGCCGCATCCCTCGCCTCGCACCCCGATTGCTATGCGGTGAGGCTCCTCGGCCGCCTCGGAACTATCTGTGTATCGGACGCGTCGCGGGATAAGGGGTTGTCACTGGTAGTCGCCCCAAGCGCGTTCGATGCTTGGACCATTCCGAGGCGGCCCTGAAGCCTCTTCCGTCTAGCCGTTGGGTCCTTCTCGCCGCATCCCTCGCCTCGCACCCCGATTGCTATGCGGTGAGGCTCCTCGGCCGCCTTGGAACTATCTGTGTATCGGACGCGTCGCGGGATAAGGGGTTGTCACTGGTAGTCGCCCCAAGCGCGTCCGATGCTTAGACCATTCCGAGGCGGACCCGAAGCCTCTTCCGTCTAGCCGTTGGGTCCTTCTCGCCGCATCCTTCGCCTCGCACCCCGATTGCTATGCGGTGAGGCTCCTCGGCCGCCTCGGAACTATCTGTGTATCGGACGCGTCGCGGGATAAGGGGTTGTCACTGGTAGTCGCCCCAAGCGCGTCCGATGCTTGGACCATTCCGAGGCGGACCCGAAGCCTCTTCCGTCTAGCCGTTGGGTCCTTCTCGCCGCATCCCTCGCCTCGCACCCCGATTGCTATGCGGTGAGGCTCCTCGGCCGCCTTGGAACTATCTGTGTATCGGACGCGTCGCGGGATAAGGGGTTGTCACTGGTAGTCGCCCCAAGCGCGTCCGATGCTTGGACCATTCCGAGGCGGACCCGAAGCCTCTTCCGTCTAGCCGTTGGGTCCTTCTCGCCGCATCCCTCGCCTCGCACCCCGATTGCTATGCGGTGAGGCTCCTCGGCCGCCTTGGAACTATCTGTGTATCGGACGCGTCGCGGGATAAGGGGTTGTCACTGGTAGTCGCCCCAAGCGCGTCCGATGCTTGGACCATTCCGAGGCGGACCCGAAGCCTCTTCCGTCTAGCCGTTGGGTCCTTCTCGCCGCATCCCTCGCCTCGCACCCCGATTGCTATGCGGTGAGGCTCCTCGGCCGCCTTGGAACTATCTGTGTATCGGACGCGTCGCGGGATAAGGGGTTGTCACTGGTAGTCGCCCCAAGCGCGTCCGATGCTTGGACCATTCCGAGGCGGCCCCGAAGCCTCTTCCGTGTAGCCGTTGGGTCCTTCTCGCCGCATCCCTCGCCTCGCACCCCGATTGCTATGCGGTGAGGCTCCTCGGCCGCCTTGGAACTATCTGTGTATCGGACGCGTCGCGGGATAAGGGGTTGTCACTGGTAGTCGCCCCAAGCGCGTCCGATGCTTGGACCATTCCGAGGCGGCCCCGAAGCCTCTTCCGTGTAGCCGTTGGGTCCTTCTCGCCGCATCCCTCGCCTCGCACCCCGATTGCTATGCGGTGAGGCTCCTCGGCCGCCTTGGAACTATCTGTGTATCGGACGCGTCGCGGGATAAGGGGTTGTCACTGGTAGTCGCCCCAAGCGCGTCCGATGCTTGGACCATTCCGAGGCGGACCTGAAGCCTCTTCCCTCTAGCCGTTGGGGCTTTCTCGCCGCATCCCTCGCCTCGCACCCTGATTGCTATGCTGTGAGGCTCCTCGGCCGCCTTGGAACTATCTGTGTATCGGACGCATCGCGGGATAAGGGGTTGGCAGTGGTAGTCGCCCCAAGCGCATCCGATGCTTGGACCATTCCGAGGCGGCCCTGCAGCCTCTTCCGTCTAGCCGTTGGGGCCATCTCGCCGCATCCCCCACCTCGCACCACGATTGCTATGCGGTGAGGCTCCTTGGCCGCCTCGGAACTATCTGTGTATCGGACGCATCGCGGGATAAGGGGTTGTCACTGGTAGTCGCCCCAAGCGCGTCCGATGCTTGGACTATTCCGAGGCGGCCCTGCAGCCTCTTCCGTCTAGCCGTTGGGGCCATCTCGCTGCATCCCCCACCTCCTCGGCCGCCTCGGAACTATCTGTGTATCGGACGCATCGCGGGATAAGGGGTTGGCAGTGGTAGTCGCCCCAAGCGCGTCCGATGCTTGGACTATTCCGAGGCAGCCCTGCAGCCTCTTCCGTCTAGCCTTTGGGGCCATCTCGCCGCATCCCTCGCCTCGCACCCCGATTGCTATGCGGTGAGGCTCCTCGGCCGCCTGGGAACTATCTTCGTATCGGACGCATCGCGGGATAAGGGGTTGTCACTGGTAGTCGCCCCAAGCGCGTCCGATGCTTGGACTATTCCGAGGCGGCCCTGTGGCCTCTTCCGTCTAGCCGTTGGGGCCATCTCGCCGCATCCCCCACCTCGCACCCCGATTGCTATGCGGTGAGGCTCTTCGGCCGCCTTGGAACTATCTTCGTATCGGACGCATTGCGGGATAAGGGGTTGTCACTGGTAGTGGCCCCAAGCGCGTCCGATGCTTGGACTATTCCGAGGCGGCCCTGCAGCCTCTTCCGTCTAGCCGTTGGGGCCATCTCGCCGCATCCCCCACCTCGCACCCCGATTGCTATGCGGTGAGGCTCCTCGGCCGCCTTGGAACTATCTTCGTATCGGACGCATCGCGGGATAAGGGGTTGTCACTGGTAGTCGCCCCAAGCGCGTCCGATGCTTGGACTATTCCGACGCGGCCCTGTGGCCTCTTCCGTCTAGCCGTTGGGGCCATCTCGCCGCATCCCCCACCTCGCACCCCGATTGCTATGCGGTGAGGCTCCTCGGCCGCCTTGGAACCATCTTCGTATCGGACGCATCGCGGGATAGGGGGCTGTCACTGGTAGTCGCCCCAAGCGTGTCCGATGCTTGGACCATTCCTAGGCGGCCCTGAAGCCTCTTCCGTCTAGCCGTTGGGGCCTTCCCGCCCCATCCCTCGCCTCGCACCCCCGATTGCTATGCGGTGAGGCTCCTCGGCCGCCTTGGAACCATCTGTGTATCGGACGCATCGCGGGATAAGGGGTTGGCACTGGCAGTCGCCCCAAGCGCGTCCGATGCTTGGACCATTCCGAGGTGGCCCTGAAGCCTCTTCCGTCTAGCCGTTGGGGCCTTCCCGCCCCATCCCTCGCCTCGCACCCCGATTGATATGCGGTGAGGCTCCTCGGCCGCCTTGGAACTATCTGTGTATCGGACGCATCGCGGGATAAGGGGTTGGCACTGGTAGTCGTCCCAATCGCATCCGATGCTTGGACCATTCCGAGGCGGCCCTGCAGCCTCTTCCGTTTAGCCGTCGGGGCCTTCCCGCCGCATCCCTCGCCTCGCATCCCGATTCCTATGCGGTGAGTCTTCTCGGCCGCCGCGGAACTATACCTGTTATTGCTACTGCATCCTTCGGCTGGTAACCTCCTCTGCCGCCTTGGAACGTTCTCTTTGTCGGACGCGTCGCGGGATAAGGGGTTGGCACTGGTAGTCGCCCCAAGCGCGCCCGATGCATAGACCGCTCCGAGTCGACCTTGCTTTCAGCCTCTCACATGCATAGACCTCTCTGAGTCGACCCTGCAGCCTCTCACGTTTAGCCTTTGGAATCTCGCCTCACAACATGATTGCTATCCTTGATGCATCCCTTGCCTCGAGCCCTGATTGCTTTCTTGGCTGCATCCCTCCTCTCCTCACAGCCCGGTTGTCATCACTGCTTCATCCGTCGCTTCATGCATTCTGGCTGCTGGGCCCTTCCCACCGCACACCTCGATTGCTATCTCTTCTGCATCACACACCCCGATTGCTATCTCTGCTACATCCCTCGGCTCTCACTTCTGCATCCTTCGCCTCACACCTCGATTGCTATCAATGCTGCATCCGTAACCTCACACCCCGATTGCTATGCGGGGAGGCTCCTTGGCCGCCTTGGAAATTTCTGTGTGTCGGACGCACCGCGGGATAAGGGGTTGGCACTGGTAGTCGCCCCAAGTGCGCCCGATTCTTAGACCGCTTCGAGGTGACCTCGTAGCCTCTTTCGTCCAGGCTTCCTGCCTTCAACGCCCTTTTTACACCTCGATTGCTATGCGCGGGCTCGTTGGCGTCTATCACCTCTCTGCGAAGAGTGGCACGATGATTGTTGGGGTAAATCGTAGCAGTCCGATCTCTGGCCTTGGGCCATTGT
>NW_026729064.1:65000-80000 GCF_030272615.1 Cryptomeria japonica | reverse complement strand
GAGCCCGGTTTGCCCCGGGTGCGCACCTCGCGTGCACCTTCGCCGCGGTGGGCACCATGGCATGCACGAAGTCGGAGCCCGGTTTGCCCCGGGTGCGCACCTCGCGTGCACCTTCGCCGGGGTGGGCACCTTGGTGTGCAGACCTTGGCTGGGTTGCGCGCCCTGGTGGGCACCATGGTGCGCACCAAGGAGCGCTCCGAAGTGTGCTCCAAGGTGCGGCCTGCACGAAGTCGGAGCCCGGTTTGCCCCGGGTGTGCACCTCGGGTGGGCACCTTGGTGCGCATGCCTTGCCTGGGCTGCGCACCAGGGCGGGCTCAAGATGGCACCCGCGTTCCTTTTTTTTCACTATCTTTCAAAACGGAAATTTTAAAATCTCATTTTTTTTTGCCTTTTTCTGGAAATTAGTGAAGGCAGCGCATCAAAGGTGCGCACCTCGCTGCCCACCACGGTGCGCAACGCCGGTGGGCACCCGGGAGTGCTTCGAAGTGTGCTCCAAGGTGCTGCGTGCACGTTGTCGGAGCCCGGTTTGCCCCGGGTGCGCACCTCGCGTGCACCTTCGTCGGGGTGGGCACCTTGGCTGGGTTTGCCCCGGCTGCGCTCCGAAGCGGGGTTATTGGAGCGCCGCCTCTTTTTTTGTCGGAGCGTTTGGTGGGGTTTCTCGCATTGGCTCTTCCGAGGCCCGGTTGCCACCCTGGCGCGCACGAAGTCGGAAGTAGGGTTAATTGCCCGGGTGCGCACCTTTGCCAGGGTGGGCACCTTACCTGGGCTGCGCACCAGGGCGGGCTCAAGATGGCACGCGCGTTCCGTTTTTTTCACTATCTTTCAAAACGGAAATTTTAAAATCTCCTTTTTTTTTTGCCTTTTCTGGAAATTAGTGAAGGCAGCGCATCAAAGGTGCGCACCTCGCTGCCCACCTTGGTGTGCTCTGAGGTGCGCACCCGGGAGCGCTACGAAGTGTGCTCCAAGGTGCGGCGTGCACGTTGTCGGAGCCCGGTTTGCCCCGGGTGCGCACCTCGCCTGCACCTTGGCCGGGGTGGGCACCTTGGCTGGGTTTGCCCAGGGTGCGCTCCGAAGCAGGGTTACTGGAGCGCCCCCTCTTTTTTTGTCAGAGCGTTTGGTGGGGTTTCTCGCATTGGCTCTTCCCAGGCCCGGTTGTTGGGTGCGCTCCCACCCTGGCGCGCGCGAAGTTGGAAGTTGGGTTAATTGCCCGGGCGCGCACCTTCGCCAGGGTGGGCACCTTGGTGCGCACACCTTGGCTGGGCTGCGCACCAGGGCGGGCTCAAGATGGCACCAGCATTCCCTTTTTCTCACTATCTTTCAAAACGGAAATTTTAAAATCTCGTTTTTTTTTTGCCTTTTATGGAAATTAGTGAAGGCATCGCATCAAAGGTGCGCACCTCGCTGCCCACCTTGGTGTGCTCCGAGGTGCCCACCACGGTGCGCAACGCCGGTGCGAACCCGGGAGCGCCCCGATGTGTGCTCCAAGGTGCGGCGTGCACGAAGTCGGACCCCGGTTTGCCCCGGGTGCGCACCTCGCGTGCACCTTGGTGCGCACACCTTGGCTGGGTTGCGCGGCCTGGTGGGCACCATGGTGCGCACCAAGGAGCGCTCCGAAGTGTGCTCCAAGGTGCGGCGTGCACGAAGTCGGAGCCCGGTTTGCCCCGGGTACGCACCTCGCGTGCACCTTCGCCGGGGTGGGCACCTCGGCTGGGTTGCGCGCCCTGGTGCGCACCAAGGAGCGCTCCGAAGTGTGCTCCAAGGTGCGGCGTGCACGAAGTCGGAGCCCGGTTTGCCCCGGGTGCGCACCTTCGCCGCGGTGCGCACCATGGCGTGCACGAAGTCGGAGCCCGGTTTGCCCCGGGTGCGCACCTCGCGTGCACCTTCGGCGGGGTTGCGCGCCCTAGTGGGCACCATGGTGCGCACCAAGGAGCGCTCCGAAGTGTGCTCCAAGGTGCGGCGTGCACGAAGTCGGAGCCCGGTTTGCCCCGGGTGCGCACCTCGCGTGCACCTTCGGCGGGGTTGCGCGCCCTGGTGGGCACCATGGTGCGCACCAAGGAGCGCTCCGAAGTGTGCTCCAAGGTGCGGCGTGCACGAAGTCGGAGCCCGGTTTGCCCCGGGTGCGCACCTCGCGTGCACCTTCGCCGCGGTGGGCACCATGGCGTGCACGAAGTCGGAGCCCGGTTTGCCCCGGGTGCGCACCTCGCGTGCACCTTCGCCGGGGTGGGCACCTCGGCTGGGTTGCGCGCCCTGGTGCGCACCAAGGAGCGCTCCGAAGTGTGCTCCAAGGTGCGGCGTGCACGAAGTCGGAGCCCGGTTTGCCCCGGGTGCGCACCTCGCGTGCACCTTCGCCAGGGTGGGCACCTCGGTGCGCACACCTTCTCAATGTTTTCTTGCCTTTTCTGGAAATTGGTGAAGGCAGCGCATCAAAGGTGCGCACCTCGGTGTGCTCCGAGGTGCGAACCCGAGAGCGCTCCGAGGTGCCCACGAAGTCGAAAGTCGGGTTAATTGCATTGTTTTCCCCGGGTGCGCTCCGAGGTGCGCAACATCGGCGCGCACCAAGGAGGGCTCCGAAGTGTGCTCCAAGGTGCGCACGATGGCGTGCACCTCTGGTGCGCACGATTCGGAGCTCGGTTTGACCGGGGTGCGCACACCTTGGCTGGGTTGCGCACCTTTTGTGCGCTCCAAGGTGCGCACGAAGTCGGAGCTCGGTTTGCCCCGGGTGCGCACCTTCGCCAGGGTGCGCACCTTGATGCGCACGCCTTGGCTGGGCTGCGCACCTTGGTGGGCGCCATGGTGCGCACCTTTCGTGCGCTCCAAGGTGCGCACGAAGTCGGAGCTCGGTTTGCCCCGGGTGCGCACCTTGGTGGGCGCCATGGTGCACTCCGAGGTGCCCAAGATTGGTGCGCACCAAGGAGCGCTCCGAAGTGCGCTCCAAGGTGCGCGCGAAGTCGAAAGTTGGGTTAATTGTCCGGTTTGCCTCGGGTGCGCACCTTGCGTGCACCTTCGCCAGGGTGGGCTGGGCTGCGCACACCTTGGCACCCGCGTTTCCTTCATTTTAAATTTTTTTTTTTTACAATCTCTCAAGTGGGAAATTCTATAATCTCAACTTTTTTTGCCTTTTCAGGAAACTTTTGAATGGAGCGCATCATTGGTGCGCTCCGAAGTGTGCTCCAAAGCTCTCTCCAGCTGCGTGCACCTGCCCCGGCCGCGCACCCGGCCCCGCCCAGCTTCGCTCACCTGTCCCGGGCGTCTGGTGCGGAACCTTAGAGTAAGAAACATCACCGTGCACCTTGGCCAACGTGCGCGACTCGACCGAGCGCGCACTGGCCGAGGTGCACACCGATTTCACCTGGGTGCGCGCGCAGCACCTCGGGCGCACCGGGGTGCGCGCACAACGCCCGGGTTGCACCGTGGCCTGTGTGCTCGGGGCGCCTCGGGTGCGCGCTCGGTGTCGCCCCCGCGCGCGCGGTAGTGCGGGCAGCGCACCCCGGCCCGGCCCGGCCCCGACGAGAACGCAAACGGGCAAAAGGTTTATTCAAATAGCATTGCGACGCCCGGCGAAAAACTAAAAAAGGGTGCAACACCGGGACTTCCCGGGAGGTCACCCATCCCAGTACTACTCCGGCCCAAGCGCGCTTAACTGCGGAGTTCTGATGGGATCCGGTGCACTAACGCTGGTATGATCGCACCCGTTATGAGCTTGTCGCAGTGTGTACTTAGCAAACCGCGACCCACGTGCGAATCCACCCCGGCCACCCACCCCCGTCGAGGTGCACACCCTCCCTCGCGAAGTGCGCCCCGTTCGCCAAGTGTGAGCCCTGCCCGGGTGCGCGCACCTTGCTAGGGCGTCGGGTGTGCACCCGGCCCGGCCTACGTGCGTGCACCTGGAGGGGGCGTCGTGTGCGTGCAGTGTCCCGTCTGCAACGCGGTGCCCACACACCACCTCGGGCGCAACGACCTGCGCTCACATGTGGGCCGAGTGCACCTTGGTGCATGTTCGGGGCGCCTCGGGTGCACGCTCGATCTTGCCCCGGTGCACCAAGGCGCTCGGTTTGCCCCGGGTGCGCACTTGGTGCAAGGTGGGCACCCAAAATAGGGATCAAGCACCAAAACACAAGTTTCGGGATGCAAAATGGGACCCAAGGACCACAAATGCGTTCCAAGACCCATGATGGGTCCACGAGAACAAAAATGTGTTCCGAGACTTAATAAACAAATATTGGGTTTTAGGAGAAGAAACATGCTCTGATGCCCAAAACGAGAATCGACCCCGAAAAGGCCACAGGCCAAAAGTGGGATGCGAGACAAAAAAAAATGGGACCCGAGGACCAAAATTGGGTTCCCAGGTCGAAGACAGGGCAACCGGACAAGAAACGACCTCTAAGGCTCGAAATGAGTCCCGACGACTAAAACTTGACAAGAAGCACCCATCAGGCACCCAACTCGACACCCATGGGATGCCGACCCACCCGGGCTTCCACCTAGCACACCTTGGCACCCACCCACCCTCGCACCCAACCTCGCACCCAACTTAGCACCTTTGAACCCACATTGGCACTCACCCTGACCCTGGCACCTTGGAACCCACATTGGCACTCACCTTGACCCTGGCACCCACCTTTGCACTCACCTTGGGACCCACCCTGGCTCCCACCTCGGCACCCACCCAGACACCCACCTTGGTTCCTTGGCACCCACCTTGGATCCTTGGCACCCACCCCGACACCCACCTTGGCACGCAACTTGGCTACTTGCCACCCACCTTGGCTCCTTGACGCCCACCCCGACAACCACCCCGTGACCTACCCTGGCTAGGGTTGGTGCACACCCACCCTGGTGCCCACCTTGGCACCCACCCTATGACCCACCTTGGCACGCACCTTAGTACCCACCCCGTTACCCACCCTAGGACCCACCCCGTGACCCACCTTGGCCAGGGTGGGTGCACCCACCCTGGTGCCCACCTTGGCACCCACCCATCCTAGCACCCAGCCTGTGACCGGGCTTGGAACCCAACCTTGCACCCGCACCCGTCTTGGCCAGTGTGGGTGCGCACCCATCCTGGCACCCACGTTGTGACACACCCTTTAACCCACGCACCCTAGCACCCACGTTGGCACCCACCTTGGAACCCAACCTAGCAACTTGGCACCCACCCCGTGACCCACCTTGGCATCCACCATAGCAGTCGCCGACTTGGCACCCACCTCGGCACCCACCTTGACACTTGTGGACCCACCTTGCCACTCACCCTAGCATCGACCCATCCTAGCACCCACCCTGGCACCTTTGCACCCTAGCACTCACCCATCCTAGCACCTAACCTGTGACCCACCTTGACACTCACCCTCGCACCCACCTTGGAACCCAACCTAGCACCCACCCACCCTGACACCAACCCTAGCACCTACCCACCCTTGCACCCACCCTGTGACCCATCTTGGCACCCACCCATCCTACCACTCAACCTATCACCCACCTTCTCACCCACCTTGGCATCCACCTTAGCACCCACCCACACTGGCACCTTGGCACCCACCTCGGGCAAGGTGGGTGCACACCCACCCTGGCACCCAATTTAGAACCCACCGAGCATGTTACCCACCTTGGCACCCACATTGCAGCCCACCCTAGTACCCACCCTATGACCCACATTGGCATCCACACCCTAGCACCCAGGCACCTCGACACCCGCCTTGACACCCACCCTAGCACTGAACCTGTGACCCACCTTGGAACTCACCCTAGAACCCACCCACCCTGTGAACCACCTTGGCATCCACCTTAGCACCCACCCACCTTGGCACCCACTCTAGCACTCACCCATCCTAACACCCAACTTGTTACCCACCTTGGCACCCGCCCTCGCGTCCACCTTGAAACCCACCCTAGCACCCACCCACGCAGGAGCCCACCTTGGCACCCAACCTAACACCCACGCATCCTGGCACCCAACTTGTGACCCACCTTGGAACCCACCCTAGTACCCACCTTTGAACCCACTATATCACCAACCCACCTTGGCACCCACCCTATGACCCTCTTTGGAATCCACCCTAGCACGCACCCACCCTGGCACCCACCATGGAGCGCACCCTAGCACCCACCCACCTCGGCACGCACCTCAACACCCACCTTGGTGTGCGCACTGCGCCAACCTCTCAAAGACCCTATGTGGTGCGCTCCAAAGTGTACACCTTTGGTGCGCTCCAAGGTGCGCACCTTTGGTGCACACCGAGGTGCACACCAAAGTGTGCACCGAGGTGAGCACCAAAGTGCACTCCAGGGTGCACACCAAGGCGTGCACCTTTGGTGCGGTCAATGCAAACGAATTCGGAAGTTGGGGTCGATGTCCTAATCGCTGCTGCAGACTACACGTATGAGAATCGGACAAATAGCTTTATATAGGGGAGGTGTTGCGTTTGATGGGTCGACTCCCCTAGTTGTGTGCACTGCACCAACTTCAAAGACCCTGTCTTGTTTAAGAAGTCAAAAGTTGGGGTGGATGTCCTAATCATTGCTGCAGTCTACGCATGTATGAGAATCAGACAAATAGCTTATATAGGGGAGGTGTTGCATTCGGTGGGTTGACTCCCCTGGTTGTGCGCACTGCGCCAACCTCAAAGACCCCGCATAGCAGAAGAAGTCGGAAGTCGGATTTTGGTGAGCACCAAGGCGTGCACCTTTGGTGCGGTCAACGCAGACGAATTCAGAAGTTGGGGTGGATGTCCTAATCGTTGTTGCAGGCTACACATGTATGAGAATCAGACAAATAGCTTATATAGGGGAGGTGTTGGGTTTGATGGGTCAACTCCCTTGGTTGTGCGCATTACGCCAACCTCAAAGACCTTGTTTTCGTTAAGAAGTCAAAAGTTGGGGTCAATGTCCTAATGGCTCCTGCAGGCTACACATGTATGAGAATCGGACAAATAGCTTATATAGGGGAGGTGTTGGGTTTGATGGGTCGACTCCCCTGGTTGTGCGCATTACGTCAACCTCAAAGACCTTGTTTTCGTTAAGAAGTCAAAAGTTGGGGTCGATGTCCTAATTGCTCCTGTAGACTACACATGTATGAGAATCAGACAAATAGCTTATATAGGGGAGGTGTTGGGTTTGATGGGTTGACTCCCCTAGTTGTTCGCATTACACCAACCTCAAAGACCTTGTTTTCGTTTAGAAGCCGAAAGTTGGGGTCGATGTCCTAATTGCTCCTGCAGGCTACGCATGTATGAGAATCAGACAAATAGCTTATATAGGGGAGGTGTTGGGTTTGATGGGTCGACTCCCCTGGTTGTGCGCATTGCGCCAACCTCAAAGACCCTGCATTGCGGATGAAGTCGAAAGTCAGAGTTTGGTGTGCTACAAGGTGTGGTCGAAGGTGCTCACCTAGGTGTGCACCTTTGGAGCACAGGAAAAGTGCCCTCCAAAAGTGCGCACCTTTGGAGTGCACAAAAGTGCCCTCCAAAAGTGCGCACCTTTGGAGCGCAGAAAAGTGCCCTCCAAAAAGTGCCCTCCAAAAGTGCGCACCTTTGGAGCGCAGAAAAGTGCCCTCCAAAAGTGCGCACCTTTGGAGCGCAGAAAAGTGCCCTCCAAAAAGTGCCCTCCAAAAGTGCGCACCTTTGGAGCGCAGAAAAGTGCCCTCCAAAAGTGCGCACCTTTGGAGCGCAGAAAAGTGCCCTCCAAAAAGTGCCCTCCAAAAGTGCGCACCTTTGGAGCGCAGAAAAGTGCCCTCCAAAAAGTGCCCTCCAAAAGTGCGCACCTTTGGAGCGCAGAAAAGTGCCCTCCAAAAGTGCGCACCTTTGGAGCGCAGAAAAGTGCCCTCCAAAAAGTGCCCTCCAAAAGTGCGCACCTTTGGAGCGCAGAAAAGTGCCCTCCAAAAAGTGCCCTCCAAAAGTGCGCACCTTTGGAGCGCAGAAAAGTGCCCTCCAAAAGTGCGCACCTTTGGAGCGCACAAAAGTGCCCTCCAAAAGTGCGCACTTTTGGTGCGCACCAAGGCGCTGGTTCGGTCGTTGCAGGCGAGTTCGGAAGTTGGGGTCGATGTCCTGAGCGGAGGTGCAAACTACACAGGTGTCGGAATCGGACAAATAGCTTATATAGGGGAGGTGTATGCTTCGATGGGTCGACTCCCCAGGTTGAGCGCACCGCGCCAACCTCAAAGACCCTACGGTATGGATGAAGTCGGAAGTTGGGTCCGATGACCAATTCGATTAGTAGGTATGCTCATGAGGTCGGAATTTGGGTCCGATGACCTGCCATGTGCAGGAAGGCGAATGTTGACACTGTGCGTTGCAAGGTGCACACCAAGGCGCTGGTGCGGTCTTTTTAGTCGAGTTCGGAAGTTGGGGTCGATGTCCTGATCGGAGGTGCAAGCTACACAGGTGTGGGAATCGGACAAATAGCTTATATAGGGGAGGTGTATGCTTCGTTGGGTCGACTCCCCGGGTTGAGCGCACCGCGCCAACCTCAAAGACCCTACGGTATGGATGAAGTCGGAAGTTGGGTCCGATGACCGATTCGATATGTAGGCATACTCGCGAGGTCGGAATTTGGGTCCGATGACCTGCCACGTGCAGGAAGGCGAATGTTGGCACTGTGCGTTGCAAGGTGCGCACCAAGGCGCTGGTTCGGTCGTTGGAGGCGAGTTCGGAAGTTGGGGTCGATGTCTTGATCGGAGGTGCAAACTACACAGGTGTGGGAATCGGACAAATAGCTTATATAGGGGAGGTGTATGCTTCGTTGGGTCGACTCCCCGGGTTGAGCGCACCGCGCCAACCTCAAAGACCCTACGGTATGGATGAAGTCGGAAGTTGGGTCCGATGACCGATTCGATATGTAGGCATACTCGCGAGGTCGGAATTTGGGTCCGATGACCTGCCATGTGCAGGAAGGCGAATGTTGGGACTGTGCGTCGCAAGGTGCGCACCAAGGCGCTGGTGCCGTCGTTGCAGTCGAGTTCGGAAGTTGGGGTCGATGTCCTGGTCAGAGGTGCAAACTACACAGGTGTGGGAATCGGACAAATAGCTTATATAGGGGAGGTGTATGCTTCGATGGGTCGACTCCCTGGGTTGAGCGCACCGCGCCAACCTCAAAGACCCTACAGTATGGATGAAGTCGGAAGTTGGGTCCGATGACCGATTCGATACGTAGGCATATTGGCGAGGTCTGAATTTGTGTCCGATGACCTGCCATGCGCAGGAAGGCGGAATTTGGGTCCGATGACCGAGTTGATGGCGTGCCATGCGCAGAAAGGCGGAATTTGGGTCCGATGACCGAGTTGATGTTGATGGCCCGCCATGCACAGGAAGGCGGAATTTGGGTCCGATGACCGATTTGAAGGCGTGCCATACGCAAAAAGGCGGAGTTTGGGTCCGATGACCGAGTTGATATTGATGGCCCGCCATGCGCAGGAAGGCGGAATTTGGGTCCGATGACCTGACATACGCATGGAGTCCGACTCGGGGGCCGATGTTCGATTCGATGACTTGCATTGTGGGTAAAGTCGGAAGTTGTGGTCTTTGACCCGATTCGATGACCAGACTTCGGCTGCTTGAGAATCGGACAAATAACTTATATAGGGGAGGTAGTGTTCTCGAGCATCCTCCCCCCGTGCCCGTTTATGTCAATTGATGCTGGTGCTCGACTGGTTGGAGCGCTCGGATGCAAAAATCTTGCACCAGGATTTATCGATTGTGATGGACACGGCAAGTCTCCTGATTGCTATGCAGGAGCTCATCGTGAATCTCTATGCGGCCTTGGTATGGACTCGACCTGCGGAATGGTTCGGCAATGGTAGTCGCTCCAACACGTCCTTGCAATGGCCACAGAGGTGATTCGACTAGAGCTCCAGTCTAGCTTTTGGGTTGCTTGGCGGACTGGTATAGCCGCGATCGAGTTCCGGCCATGAACGTTTTAGATAGCTCTTGGGCTTTCTGGGACGGAAGTCGGAAGTTTGGGCTGTTGTCCGATTTGATGACCATTCTTCGGATGTGTGAGAATCGGACAAATAACTTATATAGGGGACTGTGTTGTCTCACGCAGCCCCCTCCGTGCCCCTCTATCTCGACCGATGTTGGTGCTTGAAAGGGTTGGGATCGCTCGGATTTATAAACGTGCACCACCATTTGTCGAGTGTGAGGGACGCGGCAGGTCTCCTAAATGCTATGCGGGCGCTCTCTGAGAATCTCTATCCGGCCTCGACACAGACTAGTCTTGCTGAATGGTTTGGCACTGGTAGTCGATCCAACACGTCGTTGTTGTGGCCGCCTAGGCGATTCGATTCGAGCCCCCGTCTAGCTTTTGGGTTGCTTGGCGGATTTTGCCCTATCCGCAAGTGAGCTCGGTCCCTAAACGTTCGAGAAACCCGATTGCTATGCGCCGACTCTCTTTCTTGCGAGCCTCCATCTAGCTTTTGGGTCTCTACGGAACGGAAGTCGGAATCTGGGACCGTTGTTTGATTCGACGAGGCAGACTACGGTTGTGCGAGAATCGGACAAATAACTTATATAGGGGAGGTGTTGACTGGAGCATTCTCCCCCGTGCCCCTCTAACTCGACCAATGCTGGCGCTCGAACGGTGGTAGCGCTCGGATTTTCATTGAGCGCCAGCATTGGTCGATTTAGAGGGGCATGCGAGATTCCCGAATGCTATGCGAGGGCTCTAACGGAAATGTCTATTGGTTTCGGTATGGATGCAATTGCGAGTGGTTCGGCAAAGGTAGTCGTTCCGATGCGTCCATGTCGTGGCCAAATCGATAATTCGATTTGAGCCCTCGTATAGCATTTGGGTCTCTCGATGTGATTCCGCATTCCAGTCCCTTTGGGCACTGCTTGAGCCGCATCCCAGGGGGTTCCCTTCCCAATAATCTGCCTCGCAACCCGATTGCTATGCGGTGAGGCTCCTCGGCCGCCTCGGAACTATCTGTGTATCAGACGCATCGCGGGATAAGGGGTTGGCAACGGTAGTCGCCCCAAGCGCGTCCGATGCTTGGACCATTCCGAGGCGGCCCTGAAGCCTCTTCCGTCTAGCCGTTGGGTCCTTCTCGCCGCATCCCTCGCCTCGCACCCCGATTGCTATGCGGTGAGGCTCCTCGGCCGCCTCAGAACTATCTGTGTATCGGACGCATCGCGGGATAAGGGGTTGTCACTGGTAGTCGCCCCAAGCGCGTCCGATGCTTGGACCATTCCGAGGCGGCCCTGAAGCCTCTTCCGTCTAGCCGTTGGGTCCTTCTCGCCGCATCCCTCGCCTCGCACCCCGATTGCTATGCGGTGAGGCTCCTCGGCCGCCTCGGAACTATCTGTGTATCGGACGCGTCGCGGGATAAGGGGTTGTCATTGGTAGTCGCCCCAAGCGCGTCCGATGCTTGGACCATTCCGAGGCGGCCCTGAAGCCTCTTCCGTCTAGCCGTTGGGTCCTTCTCGCCGCATCCCTCGCCTCGCACCCCGATTGCTATGCGGTGAGGCTCCTCGGCCGCCTCGGAACTATCTGTGTATCGGACGCGTCGCGGGATAAGGGGTTGTCACTGGTAGTCGCCCCAAGCGCGTCCGATGCTTGGACCATTCCGAGGCGGCCCTGAAGCCTCTTCCGTCTAGCCGTTGGGTCCTTCTCGCCGCATCCCTCGCCTCGCACCCCGATTGCTATGCGGTGAGGCTCCTCGGCCGCCTCGGAACTATCTGTGTATCGGACGCGTCGCGGGATAAGGGGTTGTCACTGGTAGTCGCCCCAAGCGCGTTCGATGCTTGGACCATTCCGAGGCGGCCCTGAAGCCTCTTCCGTCTAGCCGTTGGGTCCTTCTCGCCGCATCCCTCGCCTCGCACCCCGATTGCTATGCGGTGAGGCTCCTCGGCCGCCTTGGAACTATCTGTGTATCGGACGCGTCGCGGGATAAGGGGTTGTCACTGGTAGTCGCCCCAAGCGCGTCCGATGCTTAGACCATTCCGAGGCGGACCCGAAGCCTCTTCCGTCTAGCCGTTGGGTCCTTCTCGCCGCATCCTTCGCCTCGCACCCCGATTGCTATGCGGTGAGGCTCCTCGGCCGCCTCGGAACTATCTGTGTATCGGACGCGTCGCGGGATAAGGGGTTGTCACTGGTAGTCGCCCCAAGCGCGTCCGATGCTTGGACCATTCCGAGGCGGACCCGAAGCCTCTTCCGTCTAGCCGTTGGGTCCTTCTCGCCGCATCCCTCGCCTCGCACCCCGATTGCTATGCGGTGAGGCTCCTCGGCCGCCTTGGAACTATCTGTGTATCGGACGCGTCGCGGGATAAGGGGTTGTCACTGGTAGTCGCCCCAAGCGCGTCCGATGCTTGGACCATTCCGAGGCGGACCCGAAGCCTCTTCCGTCTAGCCGTTGGGTCCTTCTCGCCGCATCCCTCGCCTCGCACCCCGATTGCTATGCGGTGAGGCTCCTCGGCCGCCTTGGAACTATCTGTGTATCGGACGCGTCGCGGGATAAGGGGTTGTCACTGGTAGTCGCCCCAAGCGCGTCCGATGCTTGGACCATTCCGAGGCGGACCCGAAGCCTCTTCCGTCTAGCCGTTGGGTCCTTCTCGCCGCATCCCTCGCCTCGCACCCCGATTGCTATGCGGTGAGGCTCCTCGGCCGCCTTGGAACTATCTGTGTATCGGACGCGTCGCGGGATAAGGGGTTGTCACTGGTAGTCGCCCCAAGCGCGTCCGATGCTTGGACCATTCCGAGGCGGCCCCGAAGCCTCTTCCGTGTAGCCGTTGGGTCCTTCTCGCCGCATCCCTCGCCTCGCACCCCGATTGCTATGCGGTGAGGCTCCTCGGCCGCCTTGGAACTATCTGTGTATCGGACGCGTCGCGGGATAAGGGGTTGTCACTGGTAGTCGCCCCAAGCGCGTCCGATGCTTGGACCATTCCGAGGCGGCCCCGAAGCCTCTTCCGTGTAGCCGTTGGGTCCTTCTCGCCGCATCCCTCGCCTCGCACCCCGATTGCTATGCGGTGAGGCTCCTCGGCCGCCTTGGAACTATCTGTGTATCGGACGCGTCGCGGGATAAGGGGTTGTCACTGGTAGTCGCCCCAAGCGCGTCCGATGCTTGGACCATTCCGAGGCGGACCTGAAGCCTCTTCCCTCTAGCCGTTGGGGCTTTCTCGCCGCATCCCTCGCCTCGCACCCTGATTGCTATGCTGTGAGGCTCCTCGGCCGCCTTGGAACTATCTGTGTATCGGACGCATCGCGGGATAAGGGGTTGGCAGTGGTAGTCGCCCCAAGCGCATCCGATGCTTGGACCATTCCGAGGCGGCCCTGCAGCCTCTTCCGTCTAGCCGTTGGGGCCATCTCGCCGCATCCCCCACCTCGCACCACGATTGCTATGCGGTGAGGCTCCTTGGCCGCCTCGGAACTATCTGTGTATCGGACGCATCGCGGGATAAGGGGTTGTCACTGGTAGTCGCCCCAAGCGCGTCCGATGCTTGGACTATTCCGAGGCGGCCCTGCAGCCTCTTCCGTCTAGCCGTTGGGGCCATCTCGCTGCATCCCCCACCTCCTCGGCCGCCTCGGAACTATCTGTGTATCGGACGCATCGCGGGATAAGGGGTTGGCAGTGGTAGTCGCCCCAAGCGCGTCCGATGCTTGGACTATTCCGAGGCAGCCCTGCAGCCTCTTCCGTCTAGCCTTTGGGGCCATCTCGCCGCATCCCTCGCCTCGCACCCCGATTGCTATGCGGTGAGGCTCCTCGGCCGCCTGGGAACTATCTTCGTATCGGACGCATCGCGGGATAAGGGGTTGTCACTGGTAGTCGCCCCAAGCGCGTCCGATGCTTGGACTATTCCGAGGCGGCCCTGTGGCCTCTTCCGTCTAGCCGTTGGGGCCATCTCGCCGCATCCCCCACCTCGCACCCCGATTGCTATGCGGTGAGGCTCTTCGGCCGCCTTGGAACTATCTTCGTATCGGACGCATTGCGGGATAAGGGGTTGTCACTGGTAGTGGCCCCAAGCGCGTCCGATGCTTGGACTATTCCGAGGCGGCCCTGCAGCCTCTTCCGTCTAGCCGTTGGGGCCATCTCGCCGCATCCCCCACCTCGCACCCCGATTGCTATGCGGTGAGGCTCCTCGGCCGCCTTGGAACTATCTTCGTATCGGACGCATCGCGGGATAAGGGGTTGTCACTGGTAGTCGCCCCAAGCGCGTCCGATGCTTGGACTATTCCGACGCGGCCCTGTGGCCTCTTCCGTCTAGCCGTTGGGGCCATCTCGCCGCATCCCCCACCTCGCACCCCGATTGCTATGCGGTGAGGCTCCTCGGCCGCCTTGGAACCATCTTCGTATCGGACGCATCGCGGGATAGGGGGCTGTCACTGGTAGTCGCCCCAAGCGTGTCCGATGCTTGGACCATTCCTAGGCGGCCCTGAAGCCTCTTCCGTCTAGCCGTTGGGGCCTTCCCGCCCCATCCCTCGCCTCGCACCCCCGATTGCTATGCGGTGAGGCTCCTCGGCCGCCTTGGAACCATCTGTGTATCGGACGCATCGCGGGATAAGGGGTTGGCACTGGCAGTCGCCCCAAGCGCGTCCGATGCTTGGACCATTCCGAGGTGGCCCTGAAGCCTCTTCCGTCTAGCCGTTGGGGCCTTCCCGCCCCATCCCTCGCCTCGCACCCCGATTGATATGCGGTGAGGCTCCTCGGCCGCCTTGGAACTATCTGTGTATCGGACGCATCGCGGGATAAGGGGTTGGCACTGGTAGTCGTCCCAATCGCATCCGATGCTTGGACCATTCCGAGGCGGCCCTGCAGCCTCTTCCGTTTAGCCGTCGGGGCCTTCCCGCCGCATCCCTCGCCTCGCATCCCGATTCCTATGCGGTGAGTCTTCTCGGCCGCCGCGGAACTATACCTGTTATTGCTACTGCATCCTTCGGCTGGTAACCTCCTCTGCCGCCTTGGAACGTTCTCTTTGTCGGACGCGTCGCGGGATAAGGGGTTGGCACTGGTAGTCGCCCCAAGCGCGCCCGATGCATAGACCGCTCCGAGTCGACCTTGCTTTCAGCCTCTCA
>NW_026729064.1:40000-55000 GCF_030272615.1 Cryptomeria japonica | reverse complement strand
ACCTTCGCCGGGGTGAGCACCTTGGTGTGCAGACCTTGGTTGGGTTGCGCGCCCTGGTGCGCACCAAGGAGCGCTCTGAAGTGTGCTCCAAGGTGCGGCGTGCACGAAGTCGGAGCCCGGTTTGCCCCGGGTGTGCACCTCGGGTGCGCACCTCGCGTGCACCTTCGCTGCGGTGGGCACCTTGGCTGGGTTGCGCGCCTTGGTGGGCACCATGCAGTGCACGAAGTCGGAGCCCGGATTGCCCCGGGCGCGCACCTCCGCCAGGGTGGGCACCTTGGTGCGCACAACTTGCCTGGGCTGCGCACCAGGAAGGGCTCAAGATGGCACCCGCGTTCCGTTTTTTTCACTATCTTTCAGAACGGAAATTTTAAAATCTCGTTTTTTTTTGCCTTTTCTGGAAATTAGTGAAGGCAGCGCATCAAAGGTGCGCAACGCTGGTGCGAACCTGGGAGCGCTCCGATGTGTGCTCCAAGGTGCGGCGTGCACGAAGTCGGACCCCGGTTTGCCCCGGGTGCGCACCTCGCGTGCACCTTGGTGCGCACACCTTGGCTGGGTTGCGCGCCCTGGTGGGCACCATGGTGCGCACCAAGGAGCGCTCCGAAGTGTGCTCCAAGGTGCGGCGTGCACGAAGTCGGAGCCCGGTTTGCCCCGGGTGCGCACCTCGCGTGCACCTTCGCCGCGGTGGGCACCATGGCGTGCACGAAGTCGGAGCCCGGTTTGCCCCGGGTGCGCACCTCGCGTGCACCTTCGCCGGGGTGGGCACCTTGGTGTGCAGACCTTGGCTGGGTTGCGCGCCCTGGTGGGCACCATGGTGCGCACCAAGGAGCGCTCCGAAGTGTGCTCCAAGGTGCGGCCTGCACGAAGTCGGAGCCCGGTTTGCCCCGGGTGTGCACCTCGGGTGGGCACCTTGGTGCGCATGCCTTGCCTGGGCTGCGCACCAGGGCGGGCTCAAGATGGCACCCGCGTTCCTTTTTTTTCACTATCTTTCAAAACGGAAATTTTAAAATCTCATTTTTTTTTGCCTTTTTCTGGAAATTAGTGAAGGCAGCGCATCAAAGGTGCGCACCTCGCTGCCCACCACGGTGCGCAACGCCGGTGGGCACCCGGGAGTGCTTCGAAGTGTGCTCCAAGGTGCTGCGTGCACGTTGTCGGAGCCCGGTTTGCCCCGGGTGCGCACCTCGCGTGCACCTTCGTCGGGGTGGGCACCTTGGCTGGGTTTGCCCCGGCTGCGCTCCGAAGCGGGGTTATTGGAGCGCCGCCTCTTTTTTTGTCGGAGCGTTTGGTGGGGTTTCTCGCATTGGCTCTTCCGAGGCCCGGTTGCCACCCTGGCGCGCACGAAGTCGGAAGTAGGGTTAATTGCCCGGGTGCGCACCTTTGCCAGGGTGGGCACCTTACCTGGGCTGCGCACCAGGGCGGGCTCAAGATGGCACGCGCGTTCCGTTTTTTTCACTATCTTTCAAAACGGAAATTTTAAAATCTCCTTTTTTTTTTGCCTTTTCTGGAAATTAGTGAAGGCAGCGCATCAAAGGTGCGCACCTCGCTGCCCACCTTGGTGTGCTCTGAGGTGCGCACCCGGGAGCGCTACGAAGTGTGCTCCAAGGTGCGGCGTGCACGTTGTCGGAGCCCGGTTTGCCCCGGGTGCGCACCTCGCCTGCACCTTGGCCGGGGTGGGCACCTTGGCTGGGTTTGCCCAGGGTGCGCTCCGAAGCGGGGTTACTGGAGCGCCCCCTCTTTTTTTGTCAGAGCGTTTGGTGGGGTTTCTCGCATTGGCTCTTCCCAGGCCCGGTTGTTGGGTGCGCTCCCACCCTGGCGCGCGCGAAGTTGGAAGTTGGGTTAATTGCCCGGGCGCGCACCTTCGCCAGGGTGGGCACCTTGGTGCGCACACCTTGGCTGGGCTGCGCACCAGGGCGGGCTCAAGATGGCACCAGCATTCCCTTTTTCTCACTATCTTTCAAAACGGAAATTTTAAAATCTCGTTTTTTTTTTGCCTTTTATGGAAATTAGTGAAGGCATCGCATCAAAGGTGCGCACCTCGCTGCCCACCTTGGTGTGCTCCGAGGTGCCCACCACGGTGCGCAACGCCGGTGCGAACCCGGGAGCGCCCCGATGTGTGCTCCAAGGTGCGGCGTGCACGAAGTCGGACCCCGGTTTGCCCCGGGTGCGCACCTCGCGTGCACCTTGGTGCGCACACCTTGGCTGGGTTGCGCGGCCTGGTGGGCACCATGGTGCGCACCAAGGAGCGCTCCGAAGTGTGCTCCAAGGTGCGGCGTGCACGAAGTCGGAGCCCGGTTTGCCCCGGGTACGCACCTCGCGTGCACCTTCGCCGGGGTGGGCACCTCGGCTGGGTTGCGCGCCCTGGTGCGCACCAAGGAGCGCTCCGAAGTGTGCTCCAAGGTGCGGCGTGCACGAAGTCGGAGCCCGGTTTGCCCCGGGTGCGCACCTTCGCCGCGGTGCGCACCATGGCGTGCACGAAGTCGGAGCCCGGTTTGCCCCGGGTGCGCACCTCGCGTGCACCTTCGGCGGGGTTGCGCGCCCTGGTGGGCACCATGGTGCGCACCAAGGAGCGCTCCGAAGTGTGCTCCAAGGTGCGGCGTGCACGAAGTCGGAGCCCGGTTTGCCCCGGGTGCGCACCTCGCGTGCACCTTCGGCGGGGTTGCGCGCCCTGGTGGGCACCATGGTGCGCACCAAGGAGCGCTCCGAAGTGTGCTCCAAGGTGCGGCGTGCACGAAGTCGGAGCCCGGTTTGCCCCGGGTGCGCACCTCGCGTGCACCTTCGCCGCGGTGGGCACCATGGCGTGCACGAAGTCGGAGCCCGGTTTGCCCCGGGTGCGCACCTCGCGTGCACCTTCGCCGGGGTGGGCACCTCGGCTGGGTTGCGCGCCCTGGTGCGCACCAAGGAGCGCTCCGAAGTGTGCTCCAAGGTGCGGCGTGCACGAAGTCGGAGCCCGGTTTGCCCCGGGTGCGCACCTCGCGTGCACCTTCGCCAGGGTGGGCACCTCGGTGCGCACACCTTCTCAATGTTTTCTTGCCTTTTCTGGAAATTGGTGAAGGCAGCGCATCAAAGGTGCGCACCTCGGTGTGCTCCGAGGTGCGAACCCGAGAGCGCTCCGAGGTGCCCACGAAGTCGAAAGTCGGGTTAATTGCATTGTTTTCCCCGGGTGCGCTCCGAGGTGCGCAACATCGGCGCGCACCAAGGAGGGCTCCGAAGTGTGCTCCAAGGTGCGCACGATGGCGTGCACCTCTGGTGCGCACGATTCGGAGCTCGGTTTGACCGGGGTGCGCACACCTTGGCTGGGTTGCGCACCTTTTGTGCGCTCCAAGGTGCGCACGAAGTCGGAGCTCGGTTTGCCCCGGGTGCGCACCTTCGCCAGGGTGCGCACCTTGATGCGCACACCTTGGCTGGGCTGCGCACCTTGGTGGGCGCCATGGTGCGCACCTTTCGTGCGCTCCAAGGTGCGCACGAAGTCGGAGCTCGGTTTGCCCCGGGTGCGCACCTTGGTGGGCGCCATGGTGCACTCCGAGGTGCCCAAGATTGGTGCGCACCAAGGAGCGCTCCGAAGTGCGCTCCAAGGTGCGCGCGAAGTCGAAAGTTGGGTTAATTGTCCGGTTTGCCTCGGGTGCGCACCTTGCGTGCACCTTCGCCAGGGTGGGCTGGGCTGCGCACACCTTGGCACCCGCGTTTCCTTCATTTTAAATTTTTTTTTTTTACAATCTCTCAAGTGGGAAATTCTATAATCTCAACTTTTTTTGCCTTTTCAGGAAACTTTTGAATGGAGCGCATCATTGGTGCGCTCCGAAGTGTGCTCCAAAGCTCTCTCCAGCTGCGTGCACCTGCCCCGGCCGCGCACCCGGCCCCGCCCAGCTTCGCTCACCTGTCCCGGGCGTCTGGTGCGGAACCTTAGAGTAAGAAACATCACCGTGCACCTTGGCCAACGTGCGCGACTCGACCGAGCGCGCACTGGCCGAGGTGCACACCGATTTCACCTGGGTGCGCGCGCAGCACCTCGGGCGCACCGGGGTGCGCGCACAACGCCCGGGTTGCACCGTGGCCTGTGTGCTCGGGGCGCCTCGGGTGCGCGCTCGGTGTCGCCCCCGCGCGCGCGGTAGTGCGGGCAGCGCACCCCGGCCCGGCCCGGCCCCGACGAGAACGCAAACGGGCAAAAGGTTTATTCAAATAGCATTGCGACGCCCGGCGAAAAACTAAAAAAGGGTGCAACACCGGGACTTCCCGGGAGGTCACCCATCCCAGTACTACTCCGGCCCAAGCGCGCTTAACTGCGGAGTTCTGATGGGATCCGGTGCACTAACGCTGGTATGATCGCACCCGTTATGAGCTTGTCGCAGTGTGTACTTAGCAAACCGCGACCCACGTGCGAATCCACCCCGGCCACCCACCCCCGTCGAGGTGCACACCCTCCCTCGCGAAGTGCGCCCCGTTCGCCAAGTGTGAGCCCTGCCCGGGTGCGCGCACCTTGCTAGGGCGTCGGGTGTGCACCCGGCCCGGCCTACGTGCGTGCACCTGGAGGGGGCGTCGTGTGCGTGCAGTGTCCCGTCTGCAACGCGGTGCCCACACACCACCTCGGGCGCAACGACCTGCGCTCACATGTGGGCCGAGTGCACCTTGGTGCATGTTCGGGGCGCCTCGGGTGCACGCTCGATCTTGCCCCGGTGCACCAAGGCGCTCGGTTTGCCCCGGGTGCGCACTTGGTGCAAGGTGGGCACCCAAAATAGGGATCAAGCACCAAAACACAAGTTTCGGGATGCAAAATGGGACCCAAGGACCACAAATGCGTTCCAAGACCCATGATGGGTCCACGAGAACAAAAATGTGTTCCGAGACTTAATAAACAAATATTGGGTTTTAGGAGAAGAAACATGCTCTGATGCCCAAAACGAGAATCGACCCCGAAAAGGCCACAGGCCAAAAGTGGGATGCGAGACAAAAAAAAATGGGACCCGAGGACCAAAATTGGGTTCCCAGGTCGAAGACAGGGCAACCGGACAAGAAACGACCTCTAAGGCTCGAAATGAGTCCCGACGACTAAAACTTGACAAGAAGCACCCATCAGGCACCCAACTCGACACCCATGGGATGCCGACCCACCCGGGCTTCCACCTAGCACACCTTGGCACCCACCCACCCTCGCACCCAACCTCGCACCCAACTTAGCACCTTTGAACCCACATTGGCACTCACCCTGACCCTGGCACCTTGGAACCCACATTGGCACTCACCTTGACCCTGGCACCCACCTTTGCACTCACCTTGGGACCCACCCTGGCTCCCACCTCGGCACCCACCCAGACACCCACCTTGGTTCCTTGGCACCCACCTTGGATCCTTGGCACCCACCCCGACACCCACCTTGGCACGCAACTTGGCTACTTGCCACCCACCTTGGCTCCTTGACGCCCACCCCGACAACCACCCCGTGACCTACCCTGGCTAGGGTTGGTGCACACCCACCCTGGTGCCCACCTTGGCACCCACCCTATGACCCACCTTGGCACGCACCTTAGTACCCACCCCGTTACCCACCCTAGGACCCACCCCGTGACCCACCTTGGCCAGGGTGGGTGCACCCACCCTGGTGCCCACCTTGGCACCCACCCATCCTAGCACCCAGCCTGTGACCGGGCTTGGAACCCAACCTTGCACCCGCACCCGTCTTGGCCAGTGTGGGTGCGCACCCATCCTGGCACCCACGTTGTGACACACCCTTTAACCCACGCACCCTAGCACCCACGTTGGCACCCACCTTGGAACCCAACCTAGCAACTTGGCACCCACCCCGTGACCCACCTTGGCATCCACCATAGCAGTCGCCGACTTGGCACCCACCTCGGCACCCACCTTGACACTTGTGGACCCACCTTGCCACTCACCCTAGCATCGACCCATCCTAGCACCCACCCTGGCACCTTTGCACCCTAGCACTCACCCATCCTAGCACCTAACCTGTGACCCACCTTGACACTCACCCTCGCACCCACCTTGGAACCCAACCTAGCACCCACCCACCCTGACACCAACCCTAGCACCTACCCACCCTTGCACCCACCCTGTGACCCATCTTGGCACCCACCCATCCTACCACTCAACCTATCACCCACCTTCTCACCCACCTTGGCATCCACCTTAGCACCCACCCACACTGGCACCTTGGCACCCACCTCGGGCAAGGTGGGTGCACACCCACCCTGGCACCCAATTTAGAACCCACCGAGCATGTTACCCACCTTGGCACCCACATTGCAGCCCACCCTAGTACCCACCCTATGACCCACATTGGCATCCACACCCTAGCACCCAGGCACCTCGACACCCGCCTTGACACCCACCCTAGCACTGAACCTGTGACCCACCTTGGAACTCACCCTAGAACCCACCCACCCTGTGAACCACCTTGGCATCCACCTTAGCACCCACCCACCTTGGCACCCACTCTAGCACTCACCCATCCTAACACCCAACTTGTTACCCACCTTGGCACCCGCCCTCGCGTCCACCTTGAAACCCACCCTAGCACCCACCCACGCAGGAGCCCACCTTGGCACCCAACCTAACACCCACGCATCCTGGCACCCAACTTGTGACCCACCTTGGAACCCACCCTAGTACCCACCTTTGAACCCACTATATCACCAACCCACCTTGGCACCCACCCTATGACCCTCTTTGGAATCCACCCTAGCACGCACCCACCCTGGCACCCACCATGGAGCGCACCCTAGCACCCACCCACCTCGGCACGCACCTCAACACCCACCTTGGTGTGCGCACTGCGCCAACCTCTCAAAGACCCTATGTGGTGCGCTCCAAAGTGTACACCTTTGGTGCGCTCCAAGGTGCGCACCTTTGGTGCACACCGAGGTGCACACCAAAGTGTGCACCGAGGTGAGCACCAAAGTGCACTCCAGGGTGCACACCAAGGCGTGCACCTTTGGTGCGGTCAATGCAAACGAATTCGGAAGTTGGGGTCGATGTCCTAATCGCTGCTGCAGACTACACGTATGAGAATCGGACAAATAGCTTTATATAGGGGAGGTGTTGCGTTTGATGGGTCGACTCCCCTGGTTGTGTGCACTGCACCAACTTCAAAGACCCTGTCTTGTTTAAGAAGTCAAAAGTTGGGGTGGATGTCCTAATCATTGCTGCAGTCTACGCATGTATGAGAATCAGACAAATAGCTTATATAGGGGAGGTGTTGCATTCGGTGGGTTGACTCCCCTGGTTGTGCGCACTGCGCCAACCTCAAAGACCCCGCATAGCAGAAGAAGTCGGAAGTCGGATTTTGGTGAGCACCAAGGCGTGCACCTTTGGTGCGGTCAACGCAGACGAATTCAGAAGTTGGGGTGGATGTCCTAATCGTTGTTGCAGGCTACACATGTATGAGAATCAGACAAATAGCTTATATAGGGGAGGTGTTGGGTTTGATGGGTCAACTCCCTTGGTTGTGCGCATTACGCCAACCTCAAAGACCTTGTTTTCGTTAAGAAGTCAAAAGTTGGGGTCAATGTCCTAATGGCTCCTGCAGGCTACACATGTATGAGAATCGGACAAATAGCTTATATAGGGGAGGTGTTGGGTTTGATGGGTCGACTCCCCTGGTTGTGCGCATTACGTCAACCTCAAAGACCTTGTTTTCGTTAAGAAGTCAAAAGTTGGGGTCGATGTCCTAATTGCTCCTGTAGACTACACATGTATGAGAATCAGACAAATAGCTTATATAGGGGAGGTGTTGGGTTTGATGGGTTGACTCCCCTAGTTGTTCGCATTACACCAACCTCAAAGACCTTGTTTTCGTTTAGAAGCCGAAAGTTGGGGTCGATGTCCTAATTGCTCCTGCAGGCTACGCATGTATGAGAATCAGACAAATAGCTTATATAGGGGAGGTGTTGGGTTTGATGGGTCGACTCCCCTGGTTGTGCGCATTGCGCCAACCTCAAAGACCCTGCATTGCGGATGAAGTCGAAAGTCAGAGTTTGGTGTGCTACAAGGTGTGGTCGAAGGTGCTCACCTAGGTGTGCACCTTTGGAGCACAGGAAAAGTGCCCTCCAAAAGTGCGCACCTTTGGAGTGCACAAAAGTGCCCTCCAAAAGTGCGCACCTTTGGAGCGCAGAAAAGTGCCCTCCAAAAAGTGCCCTCCAAAAGTGCGCACCTTTGGAGCGCAGAAAAGTGCCCTCCAAAAGTGCGCACCTTTGGAGCGCAGAAAAGTGCCCTCCAAAAAGTGCCCTCCAAAAGTGCGCACCTTTGGAGCGCAGAAAAGTGCCCTCCAAAAGTGCGCACCTTTGGAGCGCAGAAAAGTGCCCTCCAAAAAGTGCCCTCCAAAAGTGCGCACCTTTGGAGCGCAGAAAAGTGCCCTCCAAAAAGTGCCCTCCAAAAGTGCGCACCTTTGGAGCGCAGAAAAGTGCCCTCCAAAAAGTGCCCTCCAAAAGTGCGCACCTTTGGAGCGCAGAAAAGTGCCCTCCAAAAAGTGCCCTCCAAAAGTGCGCACCTTTGGAGCGCAGAAAAGTGCCCTCCAAAAGTGCGCACCTTTGGAGCGCACAAAAGTGCCCTCCAAAAGTGCGCACTTTTGGTGCGCACCAAGGCGCTGGTTCGGTCGTTGCAGGCGAGTTCGGAAGTTGGGGTCGATGTCCTGAGCGGAGGTGCAAACTACACAGGTGTCGGAATCGGACAAATAGCTTATATAGGGGAGGTGTATGCTTCGATGGGTCGACTCCCCAGGTTGAGCGCACCGCGCCAACCTCAAAGACCCTACGGTATGGATGAAGTCGGAAGTTGGGTCCGATGACCAATTCGATTAGTAGGTATGCTCATGAGGTCGGAATTTGGGTCCGATGACCTGCCATGTGCAGGAAGGCGAATGTTGACACTGTGCGTTGCAAGGTGCACACCAAGGCGCTGGTGCGGTCTTTTTAGTCGAGTTCGGAAGTTGGGGTCGATGTCCTGATCGGAGGTGCAAGCTACACAGGTGTGGGAATCGGACAAATAGCTTATATAGGGGAGGTGTATGCTTCGTTGGGTCGACTCCCCGGGTTGAGCGCACCGCGCCAACCTCAAAGACCCTACGGTATGGATGAAGTCGGAAGTTGGGTCCGATGACCGATTCGATATGTAGGCATACTCGCGAGGTCGGAATTTGGGTCCGATGACCTGCCACGTGCAGGAAGGCGAATGTTGGCACTGTGCGTTGCAAGGTGCGCACCAAGGCGCTGGTTCGGTCGTTGGAGGCGAGTTCGGAAGTTGGGGTCGATGTCTTGATCGGAGGTGCAAACTACACAGGTGTGGGAATCGGACAAATAGCTTATATAGGGGAGGTGTATGCTTCGTTGGGTCGACTCCCCGGGTTGAGCGCACCGCGCCAACCTCAAAGACCCTACGGTATGGATGAAGTCGGAAGTTGGGTCCGATGACCGATTCGATATGTAGGCATACTCGCGAGGTCGGAATTTGGGTCCGATGACCTGCCATGTGCAGGAAGGCGAATGTTGGGACTGTGCGTCGCAAGGTGCGCACCAAGGCGCTGGTGCCGTCGTTGCAGTCGAGTTCGGAAGTTGGGGTCGATGTCCTGGTCAGAGGTGCAAACTACACAGGTGTGGGAATCGGACAAATAGCTTATATAGGGGAGGTGTATGCTTCGATGGGTCGACTCCCTGGGTTGAGCGCACCGCGCCAACCTCAAAGACCCTACAGTATGGATGAAGTCGGAAGTTGGGTCCGATGACCGATTCGATACGTAGGCATATTGGCGAGGTCTGAATTTGTGTCCGATGACCTGCCATGCGCAGGAAGGCGGAATTTGGGTCCGATGACCGAGTTGATGGCGTGCCATGCGCAGAAAGGCGGAATTTGGGTCCGATGACCGAGTTGATGTTGATGGCCCGCCATGCACAGGAAGGCGGAATTTGGGTCCGATGACCGATTTGAAGGCGTGCCATACGCAAAAAGGCGGAGTTTGGGTCCGATGACCGAGTTGATATTGATGGCCCGCCATGCGCAGGAAGGCGGAATTTGGGTCCGATGACCTGACATACGCATGGAGTCCGACTCGGGGGCCGATGTTCGATTCGATGACTTGCATTGTGGGTAAAGTCGGAAGTTGTGGTCTTTGACCCGATTCGATGACCAGACTTCGGCTGCTTGAGAATCGGACAAATAACTTATATAGGGGAGGTAGTGTTCTCGAGCATCCTCCCCCCGTGCCCGTTTATGTCGATTGATGCTGGTGCTCGACTGGTTGGAGCGCTCGGATGCAAAAATCTTGCACCAGGATTTATCGATTGTGATGGACACGGCAAGTCTCCTGATTGCTATGCAGGAGCTCATCGTGAATCTCTATGCGGCCTTGGTATGGACTCGACCTGCGGAATGGTTCGGCAATGGTAGTCGCTCCAACACGTCCTTGCAATGGCCACAGAGGTGATTCGACTAGAGCTCCAGTCTAGCTTTTGGGTTGCTTGGCGGACTGGTATAGCCGCGATCGAGTTCCGGCCATGAACGTTTTAGATAGCTCTTGGGCTTTCTGGGACGGAAGTCGGAAGTTTGGGCTGTTGTCCGATTTGATGACCATTCTTCGGATGTGTGAGAATCGGACAAATAACTTATATAGGGGACTGTGTTGTCTCACGCAGCCCCCTCCGTGCCCCTCTATCTCGACCGATGTTGGTGCTTGAAAGGGTTGGGATCGCTCGGATTTATAAACGTGCACCACCATTTGTCGAGTGTGAGGGACGCGGCAGGTCTCCTAAATGCTATGCGGGCGCTCTCTGAGAATCTCTATCCGGCCTCGACACAGACTAGTCTTGCTGAATGGTTTGGCACTGGTAGTCGATCCAACACGTCGTTGTTGTGGCCGCCTAGGCGATTCGATTCGAGCCCCCGTCTAGCTTTTGGGTTGCTTGGCGGATTTTGCCCTATCCGCAAGTGAGCTCGGTCCCTAAACGTTCGAGAAACCCGATTGCTATGCGCCGACTCTCTTTCTTGCGAGCCTCCATCTAGCTTTTGGGTCTCTACGGAACGGAAGTCGGAATCTGGGACCGTTGTTTGATTCGACGAGGCAGACTACGGTTGTGCGAGAATCGGACAAATAACTTATATAGGGGAGGTGTTGACTGGAGCATTCTCCCCCGTGCCCCTCTAACTCGACCAATGCTGGCGCTCGAACGGTGGTAGCGCTCGGATTTTCATTGAGCGCCAGCATTGGTCGATTTAGAGGGGCATGCGAGATTCCCGAATGCTATGCGAGGGCTCTAACGGAAATGTCTATTGGTTTCGGTATGGATGCAATTGCGAGTGGTTCGGCAAAGGTAGTCGTTCCGATGCGTCCATGTCGTGGCCAAATCGATAATTCGATTTGAGCCCTCGTATAGCATTTGGGTCTCTCGATGTGATTCCGCATTCCAGTCCCTTTGGGCACTGCTTGAGCCGCATCCCAGGGGGTTCCCTTCCCAATAATCTGCCTCGCAACCCGATTGCTATGCGGTGAGGCTCCTCGGCCGCCTCGGAACTATCTGTGTATCAGACGCATCGCGGGATAAGGGGTTGGCAACGGTAGTCGCCCCAAGCGCGTCCGATGCTTGGACCATTCCGAGGCGGCCCTGAAGCCTCTTCCGTCTAGCCGTTGGGTCCTTCTCGCCGCATCCCTCGCCTCGCACCCCGATTGCTATGCGGTGAGGCTCCTCGGCCGCCTCGGAACTATCTGTGTATCGGACGCGTCGCGGGATAAGGGGTTGTCACTGGTAGTCGCCCCAAGCGCGTCCGATGCTTGGACCATTCCGAGGCGGCCCTGAAGCCTCTTCCGTCTAGCCGTTGGGTCCTTCTCGCCGCATCCCTCGCCTCGCACCCCGATTGCTATGCGGTGAGGCTCCTCGGCCGCCTCGGAACTATCTGTGTATCGGACGCGTCGCGGGATAAGGGGTTGTCATTGGTAGTCGCCCCAAGCGCGTCCGATGCTTGGACCATTCCGAGGCGGCCCTGAAGCCTCTTCCGTCTAGCCGTTGGGTCCTTCTCGCCGCATCCCTCGCCTCGCACCCCGATTGCTATGCGGTGAGGCTCCTCAGCCGCCTCGGAACTATCTGTGTATCGGACGCGTCGCGGGATAAGGGGTTGTCACTGGTAGTCGCCCCAAGCGCGTCCGATGCTTGGACCATTCCGAGGCGGCCCTGAAGCCTCTTCCGTCTAGCCGTTGGGTCCTTCTCGCCGCATCCCTCGCCTCGCACCCCGATTGCTATGCGGTGAGGCTCCTCGGCCGCCTCGGAACTATCTGTGTATCGGACGCGTCGCGGGATAAGGGGTTGTCACTGGTAGTCGCCCCAAGCGCGTTCGATGCTTGGACCATTCCGAGGCGGCCCTGAAGCCTCTTCCGTCTAGCCGTTGGGTCCTTCTCGCCGCATCCCTCGCCTCGCACCCCGATTGCTATGCGGTGAGGCTCCTCGGCCGCCTTGGAACTATCTGTGTATCGGACGCGTCGCGGGATAAGGGGTTGTCACTGGTAGTCGCCCCAAGCGCGTCCGATGCTTAGACCATTCCGAGGCGGACCCGAAGCCTCTTCCGTCTAGCCGTTGGGTCCTTCTCGCCGCATCCTTCGCCTCGCACCCCGATTGCTATGCGGTGAGGCTCCTCGGCCGCCTCGGAACTATCTGTGTATCGGACGCGTCGCGGGATAAGGGGTTGTCACTGGTAGTCGCCCCAAGCGCGTCCGATGCTTGGACCATTCCGAGGCGGACCCGAAGCCTCTTCCGTCTAGCCGTTGGGTCCTTCTCGCCGCATCCCTCGCCTCGCACCCCGATTGCTATGCGGTGAGGCTCCTCGGCCGCCTTGGAACTATCTGTGTATCGGACGCGTCGCGGGATAAGGGGTTGTCACTGGTAGTCGCCCCAAGCGCGTCCGATGCTTGGACCATTCCGAGGCGGACCCGAAGCCTCTTCCGTCTAGCCGTTGGGTCCTTCTCGCCGCATCCCTCGCCTCGCACCCCGATTGCTATGCGGTGAGGCTCCTCGGCCGCCTTGGAACTATCTGTGTATCGGACGCGTCGCGGGATAAGGGGTTGTCACTGGTAGTCGCCCCAAGCGCGTCCGATGCTTGGACCATTCCGAGGCGGACCCGAAGCCTCTTCCGTCTAGCCGTTGGGTCCTTCTCGCCGCATCCCTCGCCTCGCACCCCGATTGCTATGCGGTGAGGCTCCTCGGCCGCCTTGGAACTATCTGTGTATCGGACGCGTCGCGGGATAAGGGGTTGTCACTGGTAGTCGCCCCAAGCGCGTCCGATGCTTGGACCATTCCGAGGCGGCCCCGAAGCCTCTTCCGTGTAGCCGTTGGGTCCTTCTCGCCGCATCCCTCGCCTCGCACCCCGATTGCTATGCGGTGAGGCTCCTCGGCCGCCTTGGAACTATCTGTGTATCGGACGCGTCGCGGGATAAGGGGTTGTCACTGGTAGTCGCCCCAAGCGCGTCCGATGCTTGGACCATTCCGAGGCGGCCCCGAAGCCTCTTCCGTGTAGCCGTTGGGTCCTTCTCGCCGCATCCCTCGCCTCGCACCCCGATTGCTATGCGGTGAGGCTCCTCGGCCGCCTTGGAACTATCTGTGTATCGGACGCGTCGCGGGATAAGGGGTTGTCACTGGTAGTCGCCCCAAGCGCGTCCGATGCTTGGACCATTCCGAGGCGGACCTGAAGCCTCTTCCCTCTAGCCGTTGGGGCTTTCTCGCCGCATCCCTCGCCTCGCACCCTGATTGCTATGCTGTGAGGCTCCTCGGCCGCCTTGGAACTATCTGTGTATCGGACGCATCGCGGGATAAGGGGTTGGCAGTGGTAGTCGCCCCAAGCGCATCCGATGCTTGGACCATTCCGAGGCGGCCCTGCAGCCTCTTCCGTCTAGCCGTTGGGGCCATCTCGCCGCATCCCCCACCTCGCACCACGATTGCTATGCGGTGAGGCTCCTTGGCCGCCTCGGAACTATCTGTGTATCGGACGCATCGCGGGATAAGGGGTTGTCACTGGTAGTCGCCCCAAGCGCGTCCGATGCTTGGACTATTCCGAGGCGGCCCTGCAGCCTCTTCCGTCTAGCCGTTGGGGCCATCTCGCTGCATCCCCCACCTCCTCGGCCGCCTCGGAACTATCTGTGTATCGGACGCATCGCGGGATAAGGGGTTGGCAGTGGTAGTCGCCCCAAGCGCGTCCGATGCTTGGACTATTCCGAGGCAGCCCTGCAGCCTCTTCCGTCTAGCCTTTGGGGCCATCTCGCCGCATCCCTCGCCTCGCACCCCGATTGCTATGCGGTGAGGCTCCTCGGCCGCCTGGGAACTATCTTCGTATCGGACGCATCGCGGGATAAGGGGTTGTCACTGGTAGTCGCCCCAAGCGCGTCCGATGCTTGGACTATTCCGAGGCGGCCCTGTGGCCTCTTCCGTCTAGCCGTTGGGGCCATCTCGCCGCATCCCCCACCTCGCACCCCGATTGCTATGCGGTGAGGCTCTTCGGCCGCCTTGGAACTATCTTCGTATCGGACGCATTGCGGGATAAGGGGTTGTCACTGGTAGTGGCCCCAAGCGCGTCCGATGCTTGGACTATTCCGAGGCGGCCCTGCAGCCTCTTCCGTCTAGCCGTTGGGGCCATCTCGCCGCATCCCCCACCTCGCACCCCGATTGCTATGCGGTGAGGCTCCTCGGCCGCCTTGGAACTATCTTCGTATCGGACGCATCGCGGGATAAGGGGTTGTCACTGGTAGTCGCCCCAAGCGCGTCCGATGCTTGGACTATTCCGACGCGGCCCTGTGGCCTCTTCCGTCTAGCCGTTGGGGCCATCTCGCCGCATCCCCCACCTCGCACCCCGATTGCTATGCGGTGAGGCTCCTCGGCCGCCTTGGAACCATCTTCGTATCGGACGCATCGCGGGATAGGGGGCTGTCACTGGTAGTCGCCCCAAGCGTGTCCGATGCTTGGACCATTCCTAGGCGGCCCTGAAGCCTCTTCCGTCTAGCCGTTGGGGCCTTCCCGCCCCATC